>NW_025967134.1:0-25000 GCF_021869965.1 Rhincodon typus
ATCAAGCATTCCCTGCACCTACCAGCCTTGCCCTTCAGCCTAACATGAACATACTGTCTCTGGACTCTCGTTATATCATTTTGAAGGCTTCACATTTTCCAGCTGTCCCTTTACCTGTGCATTTCCACCACCAATTAACTTTTGAAAGTTCTTGCCTAATACTGTCAAAATTGGCCTTCTTCCAAAAGAACTTTAACTTTTAGATCCGGCCTATCCTTTTCCATCACTATTTTAAAACTAATGGAGTTATGGATTACTGACACCTCAGCCACCTGCCCTGCCTTACTTCCCAAGAGTAGGTCAAGTTTTGCTCCTTCTGTAGTAAGTACATCCACCTACGGAATCAGAAAATTTTCTTGTATACACTTACAATTCCTCTCCATCCAAGTCCTTAACACTATGGCAGTCCCAGTCTATGTTTGGAAAGTTAAAATCCCCTACCATTTACCTGCCTATTATTCTTGTACATAACTGAGATCTCCTTACAAATTTGTTTCTCAATTTCCTGCTGACTATCTGGGGGAAGGTGGGGCGGGGGGTTCCTCCAGTACAATCCCAATAAGGTGATCATCCCTTTCTTATTTCTCAGTTCCACCCAAATAACATCACCAGATGTACTCCCTGTGTACATATCCTCCCTATGTACAGCTGCAATGTTATCCCTAATCAAAAATGCCACTCCCCCCTCCTCTCTTGCCCCCCTTTCTATCCTTCTTATAGCATCTAAACCCTGGAATATTGAGCAGACAGTCCTGTCCATCCCTGAGTCACATCTCTCTAATAGCTATGATTTCCCAGTTCCATTATCCCAACCATGCTCCAAGTTCATCTGCCTTACCTGTCAGGCCTCTTGCATTGAAATAAGTGCATTTTAATTCATCAGTCCTATCTCATTCTCTATTTTGTGCCTGCCTGTCTTGACTATTTGACTTGCTCCCTTTCCCAATTGCACCAGCCTCAGACTGATCCCTTTTCTCGCGCTCTCTCCGCAGCTCACCCCACACCCTTAATGGTTTAAATCTTCCTGGATAGTTCTAGCACATTTCCCTGCCAATATATTCACCCCGTTCCAGTTCATGTACAACCTATCCCTCTTTCAAAGGTCATTTCTATCCCAGAAGAGATTCCAATGATCCAAAAATGTGTATCCTTTTCCCCTGCACCAGTTCCTCAGGCACGCATTTATCTGCTCTATCCTCCTACTCCTACTTTCACTAGCACATGGCACTGAGAATAATCCAGATATTACTACCTGTGAGAACCTACTTTTTAACCTCCCGCCTAGTTTCCAATATTCTCTCAAAACCTTGTCCTTTTGTCTTCCTATTGATCACAAGTTTGAAGATACTCATTAAACGTGCATAGTCTTTTGAGGGACAGTATTCACAAGATCACAGCCCTCTGAGTAAAGAAATTACTCCTCATCTTAATTTTGAATGTCCTACCCTTATCCGAGACTGTGACCATTAGTTCTAGTCAAGGATCAATAGCCATGAGCTGAAGTGCTTTATTTAAAAAGCTCAAACTAATAATTGGAAGCTGAAAGATGAATTTGCAGCATTCTAAACTAAGTGCTTTACAAATTGCCAAGTGACACAGGTAGTTTGCACAATTATCCTATGTAGCATATAAAGTGCTCGTGTTGAAATTATACTATCATGGAGACCAAAAATAAGTCAAAACTAAAATAGACCTAACTTGTGTACAATCACATTTTTGCTGTTTTGCGTCATTTTCTCTTAGTACATTTTATACATCAATGTAAGTTAATTTTGCTTAATTTTTTTCTAAAAATGTAAAAAGTCATTTATATTTAAGTAGAAAAATAACATTTTCAATGAGTATAGTAGTAAGAAATATATTATTTTAAAAACAATACATTTTGTCTTTGTATTTGTGTAGTTGACCTTGCATTTTTTAAACTATCAATAATCTCAGCTTTAAAGCAAACTTTAATACAAGATGCTTGCAGTTCAGACAATTCCTTCTGTTACTGATGCTTGTGATGAAAAATTGCTACTGATAGTGCATTCAGAATATTTAAAACAATAATTGTCACAATTATTATCTGTTTATCCATCAAAAGGCATTATCAACAAACATGGTGTAATTTTACATCTGAACAGGTTTATTTCAGGCACAATAAACTTTTGGCAAGATATTCCTTTGAAACAGTGACATGCAGTTTAGTAATTAGCTTCTTATCCCCAAAATCATGGGTTTACTTCCTCACCTGGTAAGAAAAGTTGTTTTTCTGTTCGTATTATTTATATGATTTAGTAAATTCTAGTGTGAATAATACAGAATTCTAATTTCTGTAATGTTATGATCTACAGAGAAATCATAATCCTACAGAGGTTTGAAATCCCAGTGAGCAAATTAAATGAATCACAAAATAAGATTAAATTTTAAGACTTACTGCAACAAACTAAAATCAACATGGACTAAACGTTACAGGTAAACAACTAATGGTCTCCGCTGCAAAAATTGTAACTAATTAATACCTTTAAAATTACAATTCTGCAAGTCATACATATACATTACAGTGCACTTTGTACAGAATTGCAGCCTTTATAGGAAACAAGAAAGGCATTCCAAGCTTCCGATTTGTTTGCTTCTCCCAATTTTAGACAAGTTGTAACATCGAACGACAATCAAAAGGCATTTTAGTTTACAAAGACAATCCCGAATTGACTATAAGTGATAAGGCCTACTCTCGCATTTTCCTCTCCTAGCCTTGGGAGGCAAATCGTCTAAAGTCTTTTAAAATTCTACTGGTATTGTTTTCGGCCATTGACCATTCTCCTTCCTAGACACTGCCTGATCACTTGAAAAGTACCCACTACTTTCTCCTCAGTAGTACGTAATATAAGCCACGCCCCCACCCTGTAAAGTAAGGGCCCCGCAAAAAATACTATATTTTAATATTTCCTTTCGAACTTTTTGGTTTGCAGAGACTTTTTAAATTCTTATAAACTCCGTTATTAGGTGGTGTGGTTACAAGGTAACATTACCTTATGTATTTGTATTGGTTGGGTTTCCTCCTTTCGATAAATAAATAATCGAACACATGTCAAAGTCCGTACGTATTTAAATGTTTTAACATTAAACTTATAATTAAGTTTTTTTTTAAATTCCAGTAATTGGCACATTGGAAACATTTTGGAAACGAGTCACACCTCTGCAGCCCCATTAAAGCGCTAATTGCAAACAATTAGCGTAGCCAGCAGTATTTGGTTTGTTCTGCCAATTTCAAGTTTCATTACCCTTGATGCTTGTGTTTGAAACGAGTGCCGACACATACACCAAGATGCTGATTTCCAAAGATTCAACTGTGCAACTAGGGAATACACATGAATTAGTTATACAGTACCAAACTAAACACCAGATCGCAAATATTTTCATTTGCACATACAAGTTGTTTTTCCAAGTCATTGAACCTTTTCGTGTGATAATCCGTGTTTAATGAGATATAGACTGAAACTCATCACCGTAGAAGCACCATAATTACATTAAAGACCACATAGTACCTCATAGAGGGAGTTAACTCACTAATTGTAAACCCCAAAGGCATACCTGTTGCAACAGACGTTGAAAGTCTGTAAGAAATCTTGAAACAGAATGTTGGCTGTCCGAAGTAACTTTAATAAATTTCCCAAGTTTTGCCAAACGTCTGAGGGTATAATCTGATTACTATACACACACAACTTTAAATTCAATAAAGAATTTTATCTTCCACTCAAAGGCACTGCTCCAGTAAGAAATCTTCTCCAGCCTACGCAAACACGTATATGGCAGAGTGAGAAACAGTACATTTAGAAGTGTCCCAGGTTTCCGAAGTGTCATGATGGAATATTTGGAAGACATATGGCGTATTTGGACTTGTACAGATACAGAATTAGAAAAAAATCATTAATATTCTCAATAATCATCAGTGTTCTATTAAACTTAAAGCAAGAGCACACGTAATATTTAAATTAGCACGAGAGACAAAAGATTCAGTCAAAGTAACTGATACACTTCTACACATAGAAACCCATTATCTCAAGCACACATCCCATAGACTGGTGAGGCCACAGATAATGTGTTTTCATCACATTTGTATTACAATCTTACTGCATTAATGGAAAATTCAGCAAATGGAATTCTGACATTAATTGCTAAAGGAATCAAGCATAAAAGTAGGGAAGCATTGTTGCAAGCTGCAAGACATCAGTGAGACCACACCTGGAGCAGTGTATACGGTTTTGGTCCCCTTACTTGAGGAAGGATATGGTTGCATTGGAGGCACTTCAGAGGAGGTTCACTGGACTGATTCCAGAAATGAGAGGTTCGTCTTATGTATAGAGATTGAACAGTTTAGGCCAATACTTGCTATTTCGAAGAATGAGAGGAGATTTATTTGAGGTATATATTTAACATGCTAAAGGGTATTGACAAAGTAGACATAGGTTGTCTACTCGTGGGACACTCTAGAATGAGAGGCCACAGTTTTAGGATACAGGATAGTAGATTTAAAACCGAGATGAAAAATTATTCCTCTCAACAGGTTGTAAATCTGTGAAATGCACTACCCCAGAGCGTGGAGGACGCTGGGACATTAAGTAAATTTAAGGAGGGGAGAGATTTTTAGTTAGTAATGGGTTGAAGGGTTATGGAGAAGTGGGCAAGAAAGTGGAGTTAAGACCAAGATGAGATCTGCCATGATCATGTTGAATAGCGAGCAGGCTCAAGGAGCTGAATTTCCTACTTCTGCACCTTGTTGTTATGTTCTTAAGAGAGGATGCAAAAACAAAACTTCCTCAGACATATAAAGTCTAATTCTTTCAGGGGTAGTCAATCCATCATTGCAATATCAGTTAATACCAAGAGGATTGTTCCACTGTTAATTACAACATACGATGATCCAACAAATAAGTATTTAATCATGATTTTAAAAAATTAAAAGAGGATGTCAATTCACCCAGACAACTTAAGGGAATTTAAGGTTTAGTTAAAAGGTTTAGTTGTCAGGCACATTCCTCACTTCCCAACTTTCCCACCCCCAGTTGCTAAACAGCTCCACTTTTTAATTCCTGCGGTTTGAACTCTATAAATACATTAAGAGCAAGAGGGTAACTAGAGAGAGAATAGAGACTCTTAAAGATCAAGAAGGTCGTCTTTGTGTTGAACCCAGGATATGGGAGAGATACTAAATGAAATTTTGTGTTAGTTTTTATTGTGGAGAAAGAAATGGAGTCTGGAGAATGCAGAGAAATAAACTTTGACGTTTTAAAAATGGTTCACATTACAGAAAGAGGAAGTTATGGAGGTCTTACAGAATATAAAGGTGGATAAATCTCTGGGACCTGATCTAATGTATCCCAGAATGTTGTGGGAAATAAGAGAGGAAATTATTTGCATCATCATCCATAACTATGGGAGAGCTGCCTGATGACTGGAGGATAGCTATTGTTGTACCTTTCTTTAAGAAAGGTTGTAAGGAGAAACCAGGAAACTATAGACCTGTGAGTCTGACTTCGGTTGTGGCAAAGTTGTTGCAGGTGATTCTAAAAGATAGGATTTATGGACATTTAGAGAGGCAAAAATTGATTAGGGATAGTCAGCATGGTTTTCTGCAAGGAAAATCATGTCTCACAAACTTGATTGAGTTTTTTGAGGAAGTTACCAAAAAGGTTTATGATGGCAGAGCAGTATATGCTATTTATTTGGATTTTAGTAAAGCCTTTGACAAGGTTACGCATGGTAGTCTAAATTAGTAAAGTTAGGTAGCATGAGATTAAGGGTGATCTTGCCAATTGGATACATAATTGGCTTGATGACAGGAGACGGAGAGTAATGGTGGAGGGTTGCTTTTTGGACTGGAGGCATGTGACCAGCAGTGTTCTTCAGGGATCAGTTTTGGGTCCTCTTTTGTTTGTCATTTATGTAAATGATTTGGATGAAAATATAGAAGGCTTGGTTAGGAAGTTTGCAGATGACACCAAAATTTGTGGCATTGTAGACAGTGAAGAAAGTTTTCTAAGATTACAAAGAGATCTTGATCAAGTGGGTCAATGGGCTGAAAAATGGCACATGGAGTTCAATCTGGATAAATGCAAGGTGTTGTATTTTGGTACAACAAACAAGGGTAGGGCTTGTACAATTAATGGTAGGGCCTTGGGTAGCATTGTAGAACAGAGGGGGCTTGGGGTGCAGGTACACAATTCTTTAAAGTTTGTGTCAGACAGGATGGTTAAAAAGACATTTGGCATGCTTTCCTTCATTGCTCAATCCTTCATGTATAGGAGTTGAGTCGTTATGTTGAGGTTGTACAGATCATTGGTGAGGCCTCTTCTGAAATACTGTGTCCAGTTCTGGTCACCAAGTTATTGGAAGGATATTATCAAACTGGAAAGGGTTCGGAAGAGATTTTACCAGGATGTTGTCGGGTATGGAAGTTTTGTGTTATTAAGAAAGGCTGGATAGGCTGGGACCTTTTTCACTAGAGCAGAGGAGGTTGAGAAGTGACCTGACAGAAGTTTATAAAGTGAGAGGTATAGATAGACTTGATGGTAGTTGTATTTTTCCCTGAGATGGGGAATTACAAGACTAGGGGACACATTTTTAAGGTGAAAGGAGAGAGATTTTAAAAAGACATAAGGGGCAAATTTTTTACACAAAGGACGGTTCACGTTTGGAATGAACTTCCCGAGGAAGTGGTGGATGTGGGTACAATTACAATGTTTGAAAGACATTTCGATGGATACATGAATAGAAAAGGTTTGGAGGGATATTGGATAAGAAGGTGTATAGCTGGATAAACACAGCAGGCCAGGCAGCATCAGAGGAGCGGCAAAGCTGACATTTCGGGTCTGGACGCTTCTTCAGAGAAAAGGGTCCAGACCCGAAACGTCAGCTTTCCTGCTCCTCTGATGCTGCCTGGGCTGCTGTGTTTATCCAGCTCTACACCTCGTTATCTCAGACTCCAGCATCAGCAGTTCCTACTATCTCTGGAGGTGTATGGGCCAGGATCAGGCAGATGGGACTAGTTTAGCTCGGGATAATGTTTGGCATGGACTAGTTAGACTGAAGGGTCTGTCTCTATGCTGTATGACTCTATGACTCTCCCTCAATGACCCCTGCTGGTTTCCCTCACTGACCCCCACAGTTGCTTGCTTCCTAAATGATCACCATTATTCCTCTCTTCCTTGCTGACTGCTACAGTTTCTCTCACTCCCTCAGAAGGCTCTATTTTCCCCAAAATCTCCCTCACTCTTCAGGACTCTTGCAGTTTGCTTCTCCTTCAGAGTTTCTCCCCCCCACTTCACTGAGTCTTGCAGCCTCTCCCTTCCTCACTGACCCTCTCATTCCATCTCTTTCCTCCCTTGCTGAATTTATGTTCTTAGTGATAAATTCTTGCATTACAGCCAGTGAGGTGTTTTATAAATGCAGTGTGAATCTCTATTGCATGGTTCATGTACTCTAGTATATAATTTTTAGATTTTAGTAATTAAAGTCTGATAGTAGAAGATGTGATATATGTGTCTCAAGCATCTTGGAGCCACGTTGCTTTAAGACATAAAAGCTAGAAAGACCAGATTAGAAACAACAGCTGGGCCGGCTGAGCTGAACATGTGCGATTAAAAGCTTTCACTGAAATCTAAAAGGCTGTAAACCCATTTACTTCATCAGATCAATGACAAAATTGCAACTTAGCCTCAAGATCGGATAAGGATAGCACAGGGCAATCCATGTTACCATGGAGTTGGATATATCAGTGTTCATTGAGAAAGAAGTTAGATGCAGTTCAGAGCTCAGTGTTGTAGTTTGAAGATCAGAGAGTGCTGAAGCAGAAAAGTGGTTCCAGGAAACACAAGTGCTGCTGTTAACAGACTCCAGGCAATTAGGGCACGAAAAGCCCATGGAAGCTATTGATAGTGGATTGCAGGCAGTCCACAAGTAATATTTTCTTGATGCAGCTGGGAAAGCTTGGAGTTTAGAAACATTCAGCTCACTGTTTGATAAAAGTTGAAATTTCGCCAATAATGAGCAACCTCAGGAATACTGGGAATTTCATTCTCTGGAGAAGAGATAGAAGCAGTAAGATGCAAGCAATATGAGTTAGGGAGGCTTTGACTGGGCTCCATGCAAAGTCTTCAGAAGTGGAGCATTGGAATCCCTTGAAAGGAAATTGATTTTTAATGAGATAACAAGGTGTAGAGCTGGATGAACACAGCAGGCCAAGCAGCATCAGAGGAGCAGGAAAGCTGACATTTCGGGTCGAGCCCCTTCTTCAGAAATGGGGAAAGGGAAGGGGATTCTGAAATAAATAGGGAGAGAGGGGGAGGCGGATAGAAGATGGATAAAGGAGAAGATAGGTGGAGAGGAGACAGACAGGTCAAAGAGGCGGGGTTGGAGCCAGTAAAGGTGAATGTAGGTGGGGAGTTAGGGAGGGGATAGGTCGGTCCAGGGAGGACGGACAGATCAAGGAGGCGGGATGAGGCTAGTGGGTAGGAGATGGGGCTGGGGCTTGAGGTGGGAGGAATGGTTAGGGAGGCGGGGATGAGCTGGGCTGGTTTTGGCATGCGGTCGGGGGAGGGGAGATTTTGAAGCTTGTGAAGTCCACATTGATACCCTTGGGCTGCAGGAACAGCATCTTATATTTCAATGATGCCACCCGAAGGCTGCAGGAACAGCATCTCATACTTCACGCATCATCCTCTGACACTTCCGCCATCTGCAATCTGAACCCACCACCAAAGACATTTTTCCCTCCCCACCCTTATCTGCTTTCCAGAGGGACCACTCTATCCGTGACTCCCTTGTCTGCTCCATACTCCCCACCAGCCCCACCACCCCCGGCACTTTTCCCTGCAATTGTAGCAAGTGCTACACCTGCCCCTACACCTCCCCCCTCACCCCCATCCCAGGCCCTAAGAAGACCTTCCACATCAAACAGATACTCACCTGCACATCTGCTAATGTGGTATACTGTATTCGCTGTTCCCGTTGTGGCCTCCTCTACATCGGGGAAACCAAGCGGAGGCTTGGGGACTGCTTTGTGGAACACCTATGCTCGGTTCGCAACAAACAACTGCACCTCCCAGTCGCGATCCATTTCAACTCTCCCTCCCACTCCTTGGACGACATGTACATCCTAGGCCTCCCGCATTGCCAAAAGTGCTGTATGTGGAGTGTTTGACTACCATTTACCTGTTAAATCATATTTACCTCATGTTAATTCTAAATGTTAGAGTATAGATTGAATATATATGTCATAGATTGTTCTTACTTTTCTAATCTTGTATAGTAAAGTTTCATTTGTTTGTTCAAGACAGTAGAATATGGTGATTTTATTTTCTCAGTAAGTATCTGGGCTGTCAACTTTGTCTACTTTAAACAAAAAAAGTTTCTAATTTGACAGTCACTTCTGGAATCAAAACAAATGCAGTTACTTTAGTAATGTAGGGAATTTAAACTGGACAGAAACAGCAACAAGAAAATGAGCAGACATGTTTTAGTGCTGTTAGCTGAGAGATAAATATTGGGTCAGATTTTCTGAGGTCGGCAATCATAGTCAGATTGCCTCTCAGTCCTACTTCTTTCTCTTAAGAAATAGCTCCACACTTTTGGCAGAAGATTCCAGTCATGAGGAGGGTACTTTAAATCCAACTGTGTCCTCATAGTGCTGGATATTCAATGGAAGGCAAGTCATGCTCACAGTTTCATGGCACTATTAGCTGCATTTCATGATTTAAATGTCCAGCAGCACAGACACCCACTTTGACAGCTCCTGTGAAATGTATAAGGTAAGTGTGAAGTTAGGAAGCCAGGTGGGAATGGTATCAGGTAAGTCAGTTGCCATTTGGGTTAACTGTTGGGTTAATAAGGCGCCAAGCTGGTAGGGTTCCAGGTTACCAATTGAGTGTTTAGGATCGGTCAGCATGGTCAGAGGGTATTGGGTTCCTGAGGGGGCTGGAGAGGAGAAGGGTCTCTCAGGTCAGTTGGTAGGAAAGGGGTGAGTCGGGTCCTGGGAGGGAGGGTGTCAGATCCTGAAGGTGACAAGAATTGGGGGAGAGGGAGTTATGTTCTGAGGTTGTGGTGGGGGGGTGGGGGTCAAAGGAGGTGTTGGGATGCAAGGGGAAAGGCAGTTATGCTTTTGGCAGGTGAGATGTTGATCCTGGGAGGGGGAAGGTGCAGGGTGGAGAACTGGTGTCAGGTCCTGAGCAGATAGGTGCAGGGCCCTGGAGAGGGGAGTTGCTGGGCTGTGGGGGCCGGATAATCGGATCCTAGGGGGAGGAAGCGTTATTTTGTTGGGGACGGACGTATTATCAGGTCTGGGAGGGTTCGGGGTTTGGAGGAGTGCAAGGAGTCGGGCGAAGGTGTGTTTGGGGGTTAGCTGGGTAAGTTGGGCTCAGGTTAACAGTTACTTAGAAGTTACATGAGGTTTTTGGTTACCTAACTTTTCCTGGCCAACTATTAACTGCAGACACCCTCCACATTGTCCAACTAAAAATTGATATTTTTGGAGAGTTCTGGGCGTGGAGGAATTACCTATCCGAATTTTTAATTTCTTTATCTCGGGAATTCGGCAGGTTACAACTCGCAACTCCCCTCCATAGTAGAGAAACCACTGTCTGGCCATGGGAAATAGCGGTTTTCGGTTGAAGCGAAACGCAACGATCATCAGCGGCAGGCTATTCATTTCCTTTCCCAACCGAGAGTCTGAAAAAAAGAGCAATAGCACCCCTCCCTCATGCGAGCGGACCTCTGCTAACTGGATGGTAAGCAGGGTCGATTTCTGAGGTCTTCCTTGCACAATTAACACTGCAACATCTTCATTGAACTCCTCCAAACTAGAGGGTGCTCACGGCACTTCGAAAGTATCGTTTGTCGGAAGCAGGAAGTGTAAGATGTGTTTTATTACCAATGTTATTGAGCTCAGATAATGTGAACTTTGGACTTAGAAGAGTTAAAGAGTACGTAACTGACAGCTTTCCAGGAGATCAGGTGATAATTTTTCACTATAATTAGTTTTAAAATATTGGTTTTGTAGAAAATATATGAACAGTCATTTGTAGTATTAGTATATTTTATTAATAGTTTATGAACAATTTAAGAAATAACTAATTCTGCCACTTGCTGGCTGGTTGCAAACTGCCACTTTGTACTGTGCTGGGAAGCTAGTGTCCTGTCTCTGCCTAAGATTTGAACGTTTGCGAATGAACTCATCATTTCTGGTACAACGAGGTATATTCGGGTGTCGATTTAACTTTGCTATCATCCACTGATTTGGCGATCGATGCTGTTTATTGTCTTCAGGAAAATGCAGTCTCGAAAATTGTCGCACGCTCCTTGAGCCATCATCCCCCTCCTCCTCGCGTAGAAATTGGTATAACATTTGTTTTAAACAGTAGTATCGCTTCACATCATTTGCTTGGCTTCGTACAGTTCAGTTGACTAATTCGTTTTCCACGGAAGGCGAAGTGAGTCAACCATTGCCACAGAGTTGAGGCACAGGAAAGGATTGAAATTAGAAGATATCAAATCTCCACCACGTTAAGTCTAGTGATACTTTTTTTCGAAGAACTGGGGACAATCTGATGCTGCTCATCTGTCCTGGATATTTTTGTTTAATTTTAATTGGCTTGGCTTCAGAGAATAGCCCATGCTGAGTTGTGCTAAATGGCTGGAGAGAGATTGGGACTCTTCCTCTTTCGCATGACTCAACTACTCCAAGAAAAAGATTAAGAATTATGAAATCCACAGCCTTTCTCCCCCCAGTCTGTAAAAAAAAGTTAATAATGGAAAATAAGGAGATGGTAGATTATTTGAACAGGTATTTTGCATCGGTCTTTATTATAGAGGAGACAAATAAAGTACCACAAATAGCTGTAAATCAAAAACTGGACGGGAGGGCGGAGCTCAGGAAAATCACTGTCACCAAAGCGGTGCTGAGTAAATTGTTGGAACTGCAGCTGCCGCTGCCACGTCCTGGGTTCTGATGGAGTTTATCCTAGGATCTTAAAAGCAGTGGCTATTCAAATACTGTTGTACGGTTTTAATTTTCCAAAATTCCCTAGATGCTGGAAAAGTTCAGTTTGATTGGATAATAGCAAATGTTACTCCTTTATTTGAAAAGGGGAGACAGAAAGCAGGAAACCATTGGCCATTTAGTTTAACATACGTCATTGGAAAAGATGTTCGAAGCTATTATTAAGGGTATTATGGCAAAGCATTTAGAAAAGTTCAAGATAATCAAACAGAGTCAACATGGTTTTGTGAACCTGCGATAAGGTTAGGTTTAGAGTTAGTGTGAACCTGTATTTAATCAATTTATTGGAATTCTTTGAAGAAATAAAATGTGTTGTCGATAAAGATGAACTGGTTATTGTACTTTACATAGATTTCCAGAGGCATTTGATTAGGTTCCACATCAAAGGTTATTGTAGAAGATGAAAGCTCATTGTGTAGGCAGTAATATATTGGCATGGATAGAAGAATCACTAGATAACCGGAAGCAGAGTGGTTATAAATTAGTAATTTTCTGGTTGGCATGATGTGCTCAGTGGTGTGCCACAGGGAACATGTAAATGACTTGGATGAAGGCACAAAAGGAATTATGCTAAGTTTCCTGATGACACAACCATAGATGGATAAGTAAGTTGTGAAAACAAGTTAAGGAGGCTACAAAGAAATTTACAATATTTAGGCAGGGCAAATGAACTATAATGTGAGAAAATGTAAAATTGTAAATCTTGAGAGATTACAAATTTCTGACATGCAGAGGAATCTGGGTGTGCTACTGCATCAGTTGCAAAAGACTAGCATGCTGCAAGTAATTAAGAAAGCTAATAGAATATTATTGTTCATTGTAAGAAGAATTGAATGCAAAAGTAGGGATGGTATGCTTCAGTTCTACAGGGCATTAGTGAGACATGAACATGCAAATTAGGAGCAGACTAAGCTTGCTTACTTTGGAGATTAAATTCCGCCCCAAAGATATGTTCCATTATTCAATAGCATCATGGCTGATCTGTTTTTTTTTTAATTCCACGTTCCTAATTACTTATCTTGGAGGCCCTTGTCAAATGAGAATCTACCTACTTCTGCCTTAAAAATATTCAATGACTCACGACAGAGAGTTCTGAAGTCACACAACTTTCTTAGAGAAAAAATTCTCTTTCTCTGTTCAAAAAGGATGATGCCGAATTTTTAAACAGTGCTTATAGTCTGGATTGACTACATGAGGAAAGACCCTTTCCATGGCCTTCCTTCTCAAAACAATCTAGGATCTTATGTCATTCAATTAACTCAACCCTCACTCTTCTGAACTCCAGCTGAAACAAGCCTAGTCTGTCCAACCTTTCTTTATTAGGCAACCCACTCATTCCAAATATCAATCTAGTAAACGCCCACTGATCCTCCTGCAATGCATTTGCATCCTTCCTTAAATAAGGAGACCATAACTGCACACAGTATACAAGATGTGGTCTCACCAATGCCCTACATAACTGAAGCATTACATTCTTTATTTTATATTTAATTCCTCTCATAAAGGATCGTATTCCATAGCTTTCTTAATTACCTGCTGTACCAGCATACTAACCTGGAGGACAGATCTAGAGTGCTGTGTGCAGTATTGCCTCCTTATTTAAGGAAGCAGTTTAAAAATGTTACTAGATTAATACCTGTAATGGGTGGTTGTGCAATGAGAAAAGAATATGAGGTGCCCACTTCAGCAGAAAGAATGAGAGAGTAGAATATTATTTCATTGGAGAGGTGCAGAATGGAGCAGCACAGAGGGATCTTGGTGTCCCTGTTAACAAAAGACAAAAAGTCAGCAAGTGATTAGGAAGGCAAACAGAGTGTTGGCCTTTTATCGCAAGGTGGTGAAGTATAAAAATTGGGAAGAACTCCTACAACTGCACAGGACATTGGTGGGGTCACATCTGGTTTACGATGTACAGTTTAATAAAACCAAAATACTGCAGTTGTTAGAAATCTGAAACAAACAGAGTGTCTGGTAGCTTCTGTAGCGAGACAAACAGGGGTAATGTTTTGAATCTGGTATGACTTTTCTTCAGGGTTCAGGCTTAAACGTACTTCTATTTCTTAAATCGTTATGTTTTTATATTAATCGAAACTGGACTAGGTTTATATAGGTCTGTATATAGTTCCAAGGCATATGAGCATTCTGGAATAGAACTGGAAGGAAACAAACGTGCATTTATAGAAACGTATTTCTTAAATTACAATAATAACCTGTTATGAGTTTATTAAACATCTAAATAGTTGAGGCTGCTGTTCCATAAAAGCAAAATACTGCAGATGCTTGTAATCTTAAATAAAAACAGAAGATTCTCGAAATACTCAGCAGGTCTCGCAATGCCTGTGGAGAGAGAATTGGAGTTCCATATATGAGAATATTTTTACCAGAACAGAAACTGATGTTGATTTGAGCAGTAGCTACTTGGATCGGATATGATCTGTGAACTAATTATCTATGTATGCCATTAACAATATTAGTGGAGTTACATTTATCTTTGTCTTATCTTTGTGTTGTCTATTTCATCACAGCCTACATCAGTGAAATAGTTTTCAGATTGCTGCTCTAAGTAAACACCTCTTTTCTTAAAAACTATTAACACTGTTTCCATATTATAAATAATATGCATCATTATAATTGAGGAGCCGATCCATAATTAGTACCCTGTTTGAAAAGGTGTCTTACATCCAGTAGAGTCTGAGAAGTCTACTGACTGAAAGCTGGGAACGCTGGCAACATTCTGGTGAAATTATGCTGCATTTCTTCCTGTCGGTATATCCTTTCTAAAGTGCATCACCCAAAACTGTATAAAGCACAATCATCAAATATGATATAATCCGTGCTTTATATGATTGTAGCAAAACTTCCTGTTATATTCTACACCTCCAGTTATGACAGGTAACATTTCATTGGTATTGGTGATTTTTCTTTTGTACTTGACTTTCTGCATTTCAGTGCTGTATGTCCATAGACCCTAAATTTCTTGGAGTTTCCACTGATGCTAGTTTTTCACCATTTAAAAAAATCAGATCCATCCTGTTTTGGTCTAAAAATGGTTGACTTTTACTTAATTGCATTGAAATCCATCTCACATAGTTTTGCCCCCCAATCTATTAGAGTGTTCTTGTACTTTTAAGCTCCCGACTAATCTGCATACATATTATGTCAACAATCTTTCTGTTATCAGCATACTTGGATAAATGATCTTCTATTGTAGTAAGTAAGTCATCAGTAAATGTAATGAAAAGTTAAAGCCCCAATACACACTGTTGTGAGACACCTCTCAACCAGGTCCACAGTTTGCTTACAATTTCCTAAATTTATTAACCTTAACACATCTTGTGAAAGTCCACATATGCGACATTCAATAGGACATTCCCTGTGTACTGGTTTAAATATTGCTCAAAAAATGAAATTAAGATCATTAGTCATAAAACCTACATTTATAAATATCTTTTCATGACCTTCAAACACACATTTAGGATGATTGTCAAAAGAAGCAACGGAGACATGAAGAGAAAACTTTCACCCAATGAACATTTAAGATCTGGAATGTACTTCCTGTGAGTGTGGTAGAGGCAACTTCAACTGAAGAAGAGAATCAGATTACTGTCTGAAAAGGAAGGATGTGCTGAGGAACTGCACATTGTTTTATTGTTCATCTTGATAGCAGGCAAGGAAAAGATGGAGCAATTAGCCTCTTTCTTTATGCTGTAACAATTCTGTGATCCTATGAAATCCTGGAGGAGAACCTGACTGCAAAAGCTTTGAGCTCAGGGGTGATAATGCCTGACACATTAAATGTTTACACTTGTCCCAATCACAAGTAGCATTTGTCACCTTTATTACACAAAGATCAAAAGCTGGAAACAGGTCATTCAGTGCAAAAATACCACATTAATAGTTATGCTCCATACAATTTGTAGTTCTAAATTATTGTTTAATTGTTTACAGGATGTGGGAACCACAGGCTTGGCAGCATTTATTGCCCATGCCTAATTTCCATTGGTGAGCTGCCTTCTTACATTGTAGTAGTTCATAGGGGATAAATATGTTCAGTGCTGTTAGGAATGGGGATTCCAGGAATTTGATGCACTGACACTGAAGGAATGGTGGTATATTTCCAAGCCAGGATGGTGAGTGGCTTGGAGAAAAAGGCTTAAAGGTGGCGGTGTTCCCATGTATCTGCTGCCCTTGTTCTTTGAGATGTTAGAGGTCATGAGTTTGAAAGATGCTGTTGAAGGAGTTGTGATCAATTGTTGAGGTGCATCTCTTAGGTGCTACACACAGCTGCTACGGTGTGTCAGAAGCAGCAGGCAGAATGTTGGTCAAGCTTCTGCATAGTCTGCTGTAAAATTTTGCCATCATGAAGGAACAGTCTTTGCCACTAACTATAAAGTGATCATCTCAGAAGATGAAGGAGGCAACCAACACAGCTCCTTTGTGACAAGGTTGTTGAAAATTGATGTATCCAAGTCTACCAGTGATTACAGCCACAATTCCCCCATTCACCAACAGTCTCATACCTCATCGTCCATTTGTTACTAATCATCGCAGCATTCTCCTGACCACAATACTAAAATAAAGGCAACAATGACACTCTGAATGAAATTAATAAATTGAACTGTCCATGACTGCATACAAAAGTCACATAATTACCCTTGTGCATTACCTTGATGTTTGTTTTCTGTGTTGCCTTTGCCTGCTGTGGTGCTGTCCTGCAACATTATGCCGGGGTTGCAGCACAACTGGTGGAAGGCTGCTAATTTTCAATGAGGGAGACCTCAGAGGGCCTCACAGGCTTGGGTGCCAGTCTACCAGACTGCTTTGCCTTGGAAGGTGTTGAGTTTCTTGAATGTTGGAGCTGCACTCATCCTGTATTCATTCAAATGGATCCTAGGGCTAGCTTGATATCTTTATAGTCACATGAGGACTCCTTATGGACTTTATTTTAAAGAAAAGGATGATATCCGGATAATTTCCACCAGATTTTTGTGAATACATTTGAAATAGTGTGTTCTGCATCTCCTCTGCTGGGGGAGTCTCAGATAAATTCAGAGCTAGGCCATTTAGGAGAGAAATTATGAAATACCATTCAAGTCACATAGTGGTAGGAATGTGAAACCCCCATAAAAAGCTGTATATGCAAGTGCAATTAATGATTTCAGTTTCAAATCTTAAGTCAATAGACTTCTGCTCGACAAGTCAGAGTGCAGAAGCTGCACAATTAGCAAGTTAGAGCTGGCCTTGTATGCATCACAGACAATGCTTGTGAAATGTCTGTAACCCATGAGTTAGTTTTATAGTTCATGGTGATAAAACAAAGTCTCCTTGCACACCCATGAAAATAAACAATTGTAGATCTGATTACTGACTCTTCTTAGCAATTTGTTGCGTTATCGGAGAACAGATAGCATAGTATTGTATATATTGCATAGTGTTCTTTTATTGTGCACTCACTTTTCAGTCCATTATTTTGATTAAATATTATCTTCTCCAGGTAGGAATTCTTGTGTTTAAATTTAGCCATGCCTGAAATTCTGAACAAATCTCCTGGGAAAAAAAAAAATGCACATTGAGAATTACATTTGGCTTGAAACAGTGAAAGCTGTGATATTTTATTTTTTGGATATTTTTGCTATATTGTGTAAATATCTAATGTCCACTTTTACAAACTAGCTATGTCTACAGAAGCAGATGCAGTTGGTAAGACATTAGAAATTTTGCAAAGAAAGAAGCCTGCTGACCTGACTCTGGAACACTGGATTGCAAGTTGGGAGAAGCAACAAATTGGATTTCATCTCAATGAAGTCCATGAGTGAGTGCTACATTCATATTTCATTGCAAGTCTTAAACAGTCTTGTGGTTCAGTCACCTTACAGTATTAAACTGTGTCCATCAAGTCTCCTTCAGCAATGAAAGACCATTGGAGCTGTCCCTTTCTATTACGTTAACCAAATAAACCCTCTAGTAATCAAATCATTCACCATCAGGTACAAACACATACAAAAGCAGAGTGAAACAATAATGCTGTGACACAAAACTTTTCAATACAACACAAATACTTTTGAAAAATTTCAGAACAATGCTAATTAGATTAAGTGGTTGCTTACTGGAGGGTATTTTCAACAGCCAGTTGTCCACTTCTCATGCTTAAAATATGCAGTTGGCCAACGAACAGGCAGTGGTGAGAATTCAGGAACATCCCATCCACTTCTTGATTACACAAGTTTCCTTCCCCACCCCAGCAGTGACCTGCCAGCCTGCATCACACAAGAGCCAACTAATTTCCCACTGACCCATAACCAGCAAGCTATTGTTTGATGGTCGCAGATCACACACAATAGTTAAACGAGGCCCATGTTTGGAAATGGTTCAGACCGTCTGCAGCCAATATGAAACTTCAACAAAGCAGAGATAGTAGGAACTGCAGATGCTGGAGAATCTGAGATAACAAGCTGTAGAGCTGGATGAACACAGCAGGCCAAGCAGCATCAGAGGAGCAGGAAAGTGCAGGTTTTGGGCCTGGACCCTTCTTCAGAAATGGGGGAGGGAAAGGGGATTCTGAAGTAAATAGGGAGAGAGGGGGAGGTGGATAGAAGATGGATAAAGGAGAAGATAGGTGGAGAGGAGACAGACAGGTCAAAGAGGCGGGGTGGAGCCAGTAAAGGTGAATGTAGGTGTGGAGTTAGGGAGGGGATAGGTCAGTCCAGGGAGGACGGACAGGTCAAGGGAGCGGGATGAGGTTAGTAGGTAGGAGATGAGGGTAGGGCTTGAGGTGGGAGGAGGGGATGGGTGGGCGGAAGGACAGGTTAGGGAGGTGGGGACAAGCTGGGCTGGTTTTGGGATGCGGTAGGGGGAGGGGAGATTTTGAAGCTTGTGAAGTCCACATTGATACCATTGGGCTGCAGGGTTCCCAAGCGAAATATGAAGTGCTGTTCCTGCAACCTTCGGATGGCATCATTGTGGCACTGCAGGAGGCCCAGGATGGACATGTCGTCTAAGGAATGGGAGGGGGAGTTGAAATGGTTCGCGACTAGAAGGTGCAGTTGTTTGTTGCGAACCGAGCGTAGGTGTTCCACAAAGCGGTCCCCAAGCCTCCGCTTGGTTTCCCCGATGTAGGGGAGGCCACATCTGGAACAGTGAATATAGTATACCACATTAGCAGATGTGCAGGTGAACATCTGCTTGATGTGGAAAGTCTTCTTAGGGCCTGGGATGGGTGTGAGGGGGGAGGTGTAGGGGCAGGTGTAGCACTTCCTGTGGTTGCAGGGAAAAGTGCCGCGTGTGGTGGGGCTAGAGGGGAGTGTGGAGCGGACATGGGAGTCACGGAGAGAGTGGTCCCTCCAGAAAGCAGATAAGGGTGGGGAAGGAAAAACGTCTTTGGTGGTGGGGTCGGATTGCAGATGGCGGAAGTGTCGGAGGATGATGCGTTGGATCCGGAGGTTGGTGGGGTGGTACGTGAGGACGAGGGGGATTCGTTTTGGTTGTTATTTGGTTGTTCAACAAAGCAGTGTGTATTACCGATTTCTCATTGGCACAGCCATTCTGGGTCTATGGGCACCAGATGTTTTTATCTCTAAAACACATTCAAAACACTGAGGACAAGCCCACCCCCCAACACACACACTTCCCTCTCCCCCCGCCACCGAACACAATTTAAAAATCTCACTTTTAGAATACTTGCTGATTGATTTCTACTTGCTGAGTTTATAGAATTATTTAATGGCATGTTTAAAGTTGAAGACTGTAGGGATGCCCCGAAGAACTTGGTCCTGACTGCAAAGATTCTACAGAAAATACCTGCTCCCAGACACGGATATAATAGTTTGTATCCCCTTTTTGAGGAACTTGGGCACAGGCAACACAGGCAGGGAATTGGGGTGTTTGAACAACACTTCTGCTGCCTGGACTGTTCTGGAGGAACTCTGGAGCTCGAGGCAGAATGTTGGACAAGGTTCTGCATGGTCTGCTGTAAAATCTTGTCATCATGAAGGGATAGTCTTTGCCACTAACCATAAAGTTATCATCTGAGAAGATGCAGGAGGCAACCAATACATCACCTTTGTGGCAAGGTTGTTGGTAATTGACTGATACACTGTACAAGTGATTAAAACCACAATTCCTGACCTGCTAACGGTCTCATACCTCATCTGTTAGTATATCATTTGTTACTAACCATCGCAGCATCCTCTTGACCACAATACTAAAATAAAAGCCACAATAAAAATTCTCAATGATATTAATAAATTGAACTATCAATGATTGCATACAAAAGTCAAGCAATCATCTTTGATATTTGTTTTCTGTGTTGCCTTTGCCTGCTGTGATCTTTCTATGCAGTGCTCTGCCAGGGACTGCAGCATAGTTGGGGAAGACCTCAGATGGCCTTACAAGAGAATCTTGATCAGCTCAGCATGACCAGCTATGGTCTGAGCTGAGAAGCTGATAGGAAACAGCAGCGGCACTGGCAAAATGATGGTATTAGGAAGAAGATTGCTGTCAGTCTTACAAAGGCCCGTGGTCCTTGGTGCTGCACTAAGCTATTGCCACTCTCCTGATACATCACCTCAACAAACCTAGTAATGTTTTGGAGGATAAAATGCTGGATTACCTTGATAACCTGCACACCTCTTTGAACACTTCAGACAACAGCAGACTGAGCTTGTGAGGTAGCAAGTAAACCTAGTTTGGCTTCTGCCTGAGATTTCACTGAAGCATCCTGAATTTGAGAAGCTTTTGTCCTTCTTGCAATTAAAGCTAAGACATTAGCTATCAGGTGCTGCATCATGGTTGGGCCACAGCGTTCTTATGGAATTGGGAAAGGGCTCCAAACTCCGATGAAAGCTGTGTGTTATTTTAATGCTGGAATCCTCCATGCTCCTGACACTGATCACAGGTTTCTGACAGGCATGACAGTACATCAAGTATTTCAATATGCAATCAGTGCCCTTCTATTAACCACCCCATCAGAGTCATCTTCTGGATCCTGTGTGTGACCTTGCCCTTCTAGCAAGCTGACCCCTGTGAACATAAGAACTAGGAGCAGGAGTGGCCAATTCAACCCCTAAAGACTGCTCCACCAATCATAGCTGATCTCATCTCGGTCTCAACTCCACACTCCTTCCCGTCCCTAATAACCCTTCAACCCGTTACTAATTAAAAATCTGTCTATCTCTTTAAATTTACTCAATTTACCAGCACCCACTACAATTCTACACTTCACTTGTTTTCTGTCCTGGCTCCATTTTGCTTGTCCTTGATGTCTTAACACATCCAGATTCTGCTTCTAAGCTTCCCTATAAAGTGTGCATAATGCTAGTATCTGAGCTTCTGGCTGTAAGTGTGAAAATGAGTAATGGTGTTGCCTCTTCTTCTCTGGCTGTTCTTTTGCCTCTCTCTTCTGCCATTGCCTGGCCACATGGCTGTTCTTGATGGTTTTAAAGGAGAAAGGCAGAGGGACAAGATTGCAGTGAAGGTGTGGGACAGTAAAATGTATGCCTAAACCATCTGCAGTTTATAAATCCAAGGGATTGTCAGATGGGGGGTAGTTAGTAGATTGTGAGAAAGAGGATTAGGTATGATCGTACCAACATTTTCAACCCTTTCAACCTGGAAGAAACATGTAAAGTTGGAAATATGTTGTCTGAGTAATATAGAAAACCTTAGGATACACTTCAGTTCCACAACACTATTAATTAAGAAATTATTTGACGACTGTTGAACAACCTTCAATTTTAATTGTTTTGTATAATTGAATAATAATTGTCTTCAAATGCTCTTTATCTGCAGAATGTTGAAGAAACACCTGAATGTTATGCTAAATGGGAGAAAGCAAATCCGTATCTTCTTCCCACTTTGTGGGAAGGCAGTGGATATGAAATGGTGAGCAAATGACCAACACGTTTTAAACATTTGAATGTTTGATGATGTGGTGCGGGGTGGACGGGGGGGTGGGGGAGCGGGGAAACACTTCTTCATTCCATTAACATTTCGTTATTCAAACATTCTTAACATTTGGAAATGCAGTCTTAGCTATTGCAACTCTTTCCCGTGGGTTAAACTTGTCAGCACCATTTATGGTTTTGACTGAAATTTGTAATTTGATGCTTACAGACATTAAACTAATTTTTTTCAAAAATAGGAACTTAGGAACTGGAGTAGGCCATACAGCCCCTCCAGCCTATTCTGCCACTCAATGAGATCATGGCTGATCTATGTCCATACTCCATGTACCTGTCTTTGGCCTATATCCCTTAACACCCTTGCTAAGATTTAAAATTAATAACTGGTTCAGCATCCACTGCTGTTTGTAGAAGAGAATTCCAAACATCTACCACACTTTGTGTGTAGAAGTGCTTCCTAACATCTCTCCTGAACGGCCTGGTGTTAATTCTCAGATTATGCCTCTTAATTCTGGAAACCCAACCAGTCACAATGACGCCACCCACAAACTGGAGGAGCAACACCTTATATTTCGCCTCGGGAGCCTACAGCCCGATGGCCTAAACATGGAATTCACCAGTTTTAAAATCTCCCCACCCCCAGCCTCCTCCCATGACCAGCCCTCCCTCTCATCCCTGCCTCCTTGACCTGACACAACCTGTCCATCTTCTCTCCCACCTATCCACCCCTCCCACGTCACTGATCAATCCCCACCACTCCCTACCTGCACTCACCTATCACCATCCCACCTACCTACCCAAGCCCCATCCCTCCTCTCTATTTATTTCTGAGCTCCCATCCCCTCCCTATTTCTGAAGAAGGGTCCAGACCCAAAATGTTAGCTTTCCTGTTCCTCTGATGCTGCCTGGCCTGCTGTGTTCCTCCAACTCCACACTTTGTTACCACAGACGACAATGGTATGTTTCTCTAAACTTAAAAAATGTGTTCTAAAATTGAAGTTATTTTAAAAATTGTCATTATATTTACTTACAACAAATTAATATCTGATTAAGCTTGATGTCCTCATTCTTATCTTAAAATCTTTTGATGTTCTTTTTCCAGACTTCTTTCCCCTCCCATGCTCTTCATCAATACAGCTCTGGGAAACGAGTTCCCCAGACCTCTGTTCATGTCACAGTTCTATGACTCACCATTTTGTTTCTCTTACTATTCCATTCTAACTCAAGGGAATTACTTTTGAAAGCTTGTTAAATTCAAGTTGTTAATGATGATGGCTGCTAAACCTTCATGGAATGCTCAACTGGAACTTCTGCCTCTAGCACAGAATGTTCTTTCATCTGTAGCTGCTCACAACAGCTGATGTCACAAGTTTAAACTACTATTTTTGATTAAAATCAGTGGAGGGTGAGCTCGCTCAGTTGGCTGGATGGTTTGTTTGTAATACTGAGCGATGCCAACAATTGGGTTCAATTACCTCACCAGCTGAGATTACCATGAAGGACCTCTCCCTGTCTCAACATTTCGCTTGAGGTGTGGTGACCCTCAGGTTAAATCACCATCAGTTGTGTCTCTGTCATGAGAGAGTAGGACTATAGTACTTTACCCTTTATTCAGTGAGCATATCTTGAACTTTTGAAACTCCTTTTGAGAACTTCATTCACTAGGCACAAAGTTATTGTGTTTGTGAGCTTTTGAAGTGGATTTTCATCTTCACTGCCTGAGTAGTAATCTGACTGAGTAAACTGTCTGTCCTCATTCAACTTGGTTGTTTGTGATCTCACACTGATTTCAATATATGCTCATGGTCAGTGCAGTGCTGTGGACTGTGTTGACTCCGGTTTAGATATTGAGATTTATGTGATATTAGGACAACTTTCAAGCAGCCAAAATTGATTCTTTTAATTGAGTTACTGTGAAACATGTGATTCAATCAAAAATAAAGGCTGCATCACAGTTATTTTATTGCTGCATTGATAAAGCATAAAAATACAACTGAGAAACTTTTTGAGATGAGTGTTTCAAATTTTGCATTGATATGTATGTTTTGAACAATGAACTCCTGAGTTCTAAGATTCTCTTGCCTATGGAAGATAACAGAGCCTCTTCATTTGATCTCTTGTCTGCAGGCTTGCTGATCAGGGGCACACTATTGTTGGGGTAGAAATATCTGAAATTGCAATAAAGCAATTTTTTACAGAACAGAATCTGTCCTACGTTCAAGAACCTGTACCAGGGATACCAGATGCAGAAATATTTAAGGTAGGGTAATGATAGCTGTTCATCAACAATTTATGTTCTTATGGTTTTAGACTGAAATTTAATAATACAGTATGACTAGAAATTTACTTGATACATTATTGTGGACAAGCTATTTTGCCTGTGGATTAATTCTAAATAATAGGGCTGCTACCAAACAGCATTCCCTGAATTAATGTTTTCTAGACTCTGCCAATTCAAACAACCATAAGTAGTTGGCCTTCCAGTTTCTTAAGGGATCACAAGAATTGGCCTGTGACAGCGGAAGTGCTGAAGCTTTCCAATGCCCTTGGCATACTAGGAGTACAGTACCCCCACTCCCCCCCCCCCCCAGCTACTCCAGCCCCCTCCCCTATTTCCCTGTTCAATCCTTTCTTTGCTTTGAACCCAGTAACCACCCCTTCCCTGCATTTGATGTGCCACCATGCCACCACTCACCCCATTCCCCTGCTCCGGACCCACTCCTACATTCCCCCATTTCACCCTTCCCTTGCACCCGACCTGCTGCCATTACTCCCCTCCCCCATTCTGGACCTGATTCCCACTGACCCCCACCCAAGGACCTAACACCCACCCTCCCCTGCCAGACCCAATATCCCCCATCCACTCTAAACTCTGTACCACTGTACATTTCTGAAAGAGTCCTGATTGGAATCTCCTGTCAGACATGTAGAATTTTCATTTAATCAATAAGAAGGGGCAGAGAGACAAACCGGCCAGTCTTCACTCTAAGGGAAGTCAGAGCAGGAGCAAGAATCAGCAAAGGTGGAACATGCCATTAATTGCTTTATATGGCTTATTTTCAGA
>NW_025967135.1:0-25000 GCF_021869965.1 Rhincodon typus
TACCTTTCAATTTTATTTGTTAATGAACCACTGACTTCCTTTTTAAATTAATTTTATGAACCCAGCTATAACAATCATCTGTGCCAAAGAATCCCATACTTAACTGTCAAGTTCCAGACATGTTAACAGTTAAACAAGTTATAAAGAAAAGAACATCAGTTTGTATTCTATCATTACCTTTTTCAAATCTAGCAGGAACATCGTATTCTAGCCCCAGCTGTTGCACCCAACTCCAAACTCACAGAGGTCTGATGCTCTCTTGTACCCTCTACTGATTTGTTGTACTTGACAGATATGATATCCCTCCCCTCTGACCTGATATGCCCGCTCCTCTCCCCATCCCATTTAACCATCTCAGTTGTAGTGAATCTGTAGATTACATGAATTGGAATCAAATGTCTATCTAATGTGAACGTTGTCATATACATCTTATTGTTTCTCATTTGCTTCTGTGGTTATATACTATTTCTAAAGCCAAACTTTTTTTTAACTTGAAATCATTTTGGATGGTTATTATGGAGATAGTGCGATTCTAAACCGTCAGCACGTTGACCAAAGCCATAAAGATTACAGCATGAAAGTAATAAAGCAGCATTCCGGGGGGCTCTATTTAGTCATGTTTCAGAAACGTGCAACTGAATCAATGATTCTAGAATTTATTCAACTCTAAAATTCACCTTCCTGCCATCAGAAATTCTGTTTTTGCTCATGGATCATGATCCTTAGCATTGTCCATGAAGGTATGGTAGAATAAATTGCATCCACTTATGTTAGGTCAGTTATTAATATATGCAGGTTCAATTGTACTTAAAATCTTCAAGTTATTTTTTTCTCAATCATTTTGATTATTTAGTCTTAATAGTTTCCTAGGTGCGGTGAGAATGACTCCCATTGATGTCAAAGTAGAATTTGACCAGGTATGACATTAAGGAACTCGAGCAAAATTGAAGTTGATGGTAATCATGAAGGGGAGAAAAGCTCTTCATTGATTGCAGACATAATGAACACAAAGGAAAATGGTTGTGTTTGCTGTCAGATAATACACTTAGTTGCAGGATATCACAGAGTAATCTCTAGACTCAACCATCTTCATGTCATTGTCTTTGTCTTGATTTCAATTTATCAATAAGATTTGCAATTCCTCCCCACCTGAAGCTAGCTGTGTCTGTTTGCAGCAAGATCTGGATATTATTGAGCTTTGGGCTGATATGTAGCAAGTAACATTCATGTCACACAAATGCTAGGACATGACCACCTGGAGAGGCTGAGGGGTGACCTTAGAGGTTTATAAAATCATGAGGGGCATGAATAGGGTAAATAGCCAAGGTCTTTTCCCCAGGGTCGTGGAGTCCAAAACTAGAGGGCATAGGCTTAAGGGGAGAGGGGAAAGATTTAAAAGGGACATAAAGGGCAACTTCCTCACACAGAGGAAGGTATGTGTATTAAACAAGCTGCCAAAGGTTGTGGTGGAGGCTGGTAAAATTACAACATTTAAAAGGCATCTGGATGGATGCATGAATAGGAAGGGTTTAGAGGGGTATGGGCCAAATGCTGGCAAATGGGACTAGATTTATTTAGAATATCTGATGGGCATGGACGAGTTGGACCAAAGGGTCTGTTTCTGTGCTGTGTATCTCTATGACTCTAACAGATCATCTTATCTATCTTTCCATGATATTTGTGGCATAACTATTGCTGAATTTCCAACTATCAACATTCTGGCGGTTACCACTGACTAGAACCTGGACTGAACCAGCCATATAAATACTGAGGCTCCAAGACCAGGTCCAGAGCCTGAGAACTGTGTTGAGTAACCTGCTGTGTGAATCCCGAAAACTGCCCACCATCTTCAAGCATGTTGAAGGTTCATGATATATCATTATAATTTGGAAACTCGCATTCTGTAATGGAGAGTCTTTTCCTGGAGCATCTTGGGACTTTTCTTCTTCTGTTGGGGACTGCTAAAACAGGTTGTTGCTGGTACGAGTCTTTTGTCTCTGCAAAGAAACTTGCACCACTTCTGAACTCCTTTCTCTGGTTCTCTCACAAAAGAAAATGGTTTCTGACTGTCTGTGTCATAAAACACCTTACTGTGCAACAGCCCAATTATTCCCTCTTCTACTCTTATTGCAAAAGCACAGCATGTTTAGCTTTTATGTTTGATTTGTACTCCTGCACTATATATTGCAAAGGCTATTTTAGTTCAATTTTCGAGTTCTGTGTGGTAGCAACGTGTCTGACATTTTGTCTACTTGCATCTAAGTGAAGCTTTAAAAATAAATCTTTGAGTTAATGCTGTGCTTTTGCAATAAGAGTAGAAGAGAGAATAATTGGGCTGTTGCACAGTAAGGTGTTTTATGACACAGACAGTCAGAAACCATTTTCTTTTGTGAGAGAACCAGAGAAAGGAGTTCAGAAGTGGTGCAAGTTTCTTTTCAGAGACAAAAGACTCGTACCAGCAACAACCTGTTTTAGCAGTCCCTAGCAGAAGAAGAAAAGTCCCAAGATGCTCCAGGAAAAGACTAGGGAAGAGGAGTTTCAGGAACTTGTGTTAAATAAGTGAGCTTTGTTAGCAGTTTAACTGTCTCGTGAAGAGACTTTAATTTAGAGTTGTGCACACTGGAGTTGAGTACTAGAACCACGTATGATCCTTGCCATACCAGTTCATTGGAAATTTCCTAGGAAATTGAATTCTGAAAAGAAATTCCCCTGCAGTTAGAACGCGCCAAAAAAAGCCCTATAAAGTTTAAAAATTTGGAGGGTTCAATTCTATTAAATTTAATTGTCACCCAGGAAAAGTTTGAAGAGTAGACTTTTAATCCAACTCCCAAGGTAAAACTATTGAACAGATCTCCCGGTTTGCCATGTACTACCGTCATACATCTCCAGATTATGATCAGCAACCTGACCTGACCAGATTCTACCACCCTTCCCAACCCCGCTGTTGCACGCAACTCCAAACTCCAAAAGGTCTGATGCTCCCTTGTACCCTC
Source organism: Rhincodon typus (assembly GCF_021869965.1). Lineage (NCBI taxonomy): Eukaryota > Metazoa > Chordata > Chondrichthyes > Orectolobiformes > Rhincodontidae > Rhincodon > Rhincodon typus. The sequence goes on from NW_025967135.1 coordinate 2,994, forward strand.
TGATTTGTTGTACTTGTCAGACATGATATCCCTCCCCTCTGACCAGAAGCCCACCAGACCCACCTCCAATCTGAGTTCGCACTGCCATGCTGATTCGCGCCCCCCCCCCCCCCCCAACCGACTCCCTCACCCCCATTACCTGACAAAACACCCTAAACCCCATCAACACTCCCTCATCTGCTCCAACACCTCTTCAGACCAGCACAAAGCATTCTTTCACTTGCTGCCCTGGAATCGTACCCACGTCTTCATACTGAACTCTGCCTGGCGTCTTACACACCTGGAACCCTTTAACTAACTACCATCCTAACCCCATACTTGCCTTGCATTCTTACCCTTTCAAAGTGGCTAGCCTTGCTCCTGGACATGCAAGTCACAGCACAGTGCTGCAAAAGTGTCTATGGTTTCTACAAAAATCATCTTTGCTGAATTTGAGGTTTCCTGGACAGGTTCATAACAGGATGCCACTGTCTAGGAATGTTCAGCACATAAGATATCTAAATCAAATTGGATAATTTTTAATTTGATCATGTTCAGGTAAACAAACCCTTGAAGGTTGCCCTGTACCCAAGCTTTGAATTACATCTTTTTTCCAGTTACTCTTGCAATAGCATTAGTATTAAAGGCGAGATCTAACCTTGCGTTGGCTGGTAGAGAATTTGTACATACTTCATAATCCAGAATCCTCATTTTTGAATGCATGGCTTAGACTCAATCTTCATCAAATGGCAAAAAAGAGTCAAATTACAATAAAATAGTAATAAATCAAACCATAGGTTGGGAAATTAATTAGTGTTGAGTGGAGATTCAAGATATCCAAGGAAGCCCCAATTTAACTTACATTGGTGCGTTTTGCCTACAAACTGTGTCAAAGAATGAAAACAGTAACTAAGTAAATGATGTGGAAAAAAAATTTCAATATGTTCACACCTTACAATGGCCTTATCTTGTATAGTTAAATTGCACTTTAAATAAATTGGAAGCTAACTCTGGAAAAACTCAGTAATCTTTTTCTGTTTGATGTATTGTCTTTGACAAGTCTGCTATGTTTTCAGTGTAGTCAAACATTTTTCTCATGCTTTCATGTTGCAGTGCATCTCTACAGTCTTTGTGGCTCTATCTCTACTATTTGAGGTGTGGATTAGGAAACTGGAAAAAATGTACTATGGAAGAAAAGAAAGATGATTACCTCAATGATGCTTAAGAGTCTGATGAATGTCCACTTATATTGTTTCCCTAGCTGAGATGACTGTCCTGGATATGACTTGATATCAAGGGCCAACATGAGTCCAGAAAGACAAAAAAAAAGTAGGCAAAGGGATGGTTAATATGAAGCCAGGGAAGAAAAGCTAGAAAGATGATGATGGGGATTGAGTGGGTGAAAATGGGCTGGCTGTGTTGAAAGCAACCCATATTATGACAGGTCCTGGGATGTGGGGTGAGTAAAAGACATGGAAGGAGACGTTAAGCCTCTGTAATTATTGAAGTTGATATTGAGTACTGAAGGCTACAAGCTCCGCAAGCAAAAAATGAGATGTTCCTCCAGATTGCGCTGAGCCTTGCTGGAACATTGCAGCAGGCCTGAGAAAGAAATTCTGGCATGGTGTGTTGAAGTGGCAGGTATCTGGAAGCTTAAGGTCATTTTTACAGATCGAATATAGGTGTTTCATGAAGTAGTCACTCAGCCTGCATTTCATCTGCTCAATGTAGAGGAGACTGCATTGTAAGCAGCGATACAGTAAACTAGATTGAGTGAAGTGCAGGTAAATCGGTGCTTCACCTGGAAAGCATAACTGGGGCCTCAGGAGGTAGGATTTAAAAGGACAAGTCTCTTCTGCAGTTGATGGGAACGTGCCATGGGGACATTGAGCGTGGAGGACTGGATCATGGTATTCCAGAAGGAACGGTTCCTGCGCAATGCTTACAAGGGAGGAGTACTTACCACTGTCTTAAAAGCATTGAAGGACTTTGCTTCCACTACTTTTTGGGGAAAGAGTTGGAAGGCTTGTAACCCTCAAGGCAAAAAAGTAAGTCAGGGTCACTCGTTAAAAAGTGATGGCTAGCTCTGTATTCTTCCATCAAATGAAATATCATCTCCACGCCTATTCTGTCAAGATTCCACAGGATCTTATATGTTCAATCAATTCACCACTTACTCCTCTAAACTACAGCAGCACAAGCTTAGCATGTCCAATCTTTCCTCATGAGACAACCCGGTCATTCCAGATATTAGCTTGGGAAATCCTCTCTCAACTGGCTTCAATGCATTTATATCCTTTCCTAAGGAAGGAAACCAATACTACACATAGTACTCCAGCTGTGGGCTCAAGTTTCCTCAATGACTGATGAAGTGCCATTAGAGCCATAGCATCCTTAGTGTGGAAAGAGGCCATTCGGCCCACTGAATCCATACCAACCCTCTGAAGAGCATCCTACCCAGCCCTACACCTTATCCCAGTAACCCCACATATTACCATGGCTAATTCACCCTGTGGACACTATCGACAATTTAGCATAGCCAATTCACCTAACCTGCACATCTTTGGACTGTGGGAGGAAACCGGAGCATCTGGAGGAAACCCACGCAGACGCGGGGAGAATATGCAAACTCCACACAGACAGTCGCCTGGTAGTGGAATAGTAGTTGCATTGCTGTCAGCTGTTTGTTTAACCTTTACACTATCTGATAATTTAGTGTTGTTGTCCCGTAATGTTAAGAGATCCATTGACATAAATGTTTTCTTATCAAAAGGCTAGGGCTCGATAACCTACTTCCTTTGGGAATATCTTTGGCTTTTCTTTTATAGTGTATTTGACCTCATCAATTTCTTTGTGTGAATAGCTATTGCTGCTGTATGACAGTGTCCTTCATATTTTCTAAAAAAAAAAATGACCTATTGTTTTGTAGATAGAGCATTTTTTTCACTTGCAGGGCACTCCTTCGCCTATGTGGTTTTCTTCCAACACAGCGCAGACAATTAATCGTTATTCACTCATGACAATTGGTCCTCAATTGCTCTGCCAGTATGTATTGCCCATCGCCAGTTGCCTTTGAGAATGGCATGGTAAGCTGCCTCTTGAATTGCTGCAGTCCATGTTCTGTAGGTAGACCTACAATGGCATGAGGAAGGGAGTTTGAAGATTTTGAATCAGCAACGCTGAAGAACCAGCGATTTATTACCAAGCCAGGATGGTGTGTAACTTGGAGTGGAACCTGCAGGTCATGGTATTCACATGTATATGGTGCCCATGTCCTTCAAGATAGTAATGGATGTGTATTTGGAAGATACTGTCCAAGGAGCTTTGGTGAATTTCTGCAGTGCATCTTGTAGATAGTACACACTGCTGCTAATGAATGTTGGTGGTGAAGGGAGTGGATATTTGTGAATGTAATGCCAATCAAGCAGGCTGTTTTGTTCTGGATGATGTCAAACATTGAGTGTTGTTGGAGCTGCATTCATTCAGGCAAGGGAAGAGTATTACATCACACTTTTGACATGTGCCTTGTAGATATCAGGCAGGCTTTGGGGAATCAGGAGGTGAGTTACTCGCTGCAGTATTCCTAACCCCTGACCCTCTCTTGTAGCCACCATATTTATGGCTAGTCCAGTTTTTGATCATGGTAAAACACAGGATGTTGATGGGGGATTCTGTAACGGTAACACAATTGAATGTCAAGGGATGATAGTTCAATTGTCTCTTATTGGAGATGGTCATTGCCTGCTATATGTGTATCACTAATGTTATTTGCCAGTCTTCAACCCAAGCCTGGATGTTGTTCAGGTCTTGCTGCATTTGGACATGGAATGCTTCAGTATGCGTCATGAATGTTGTTGAACATTGTGCAAATATCAGTGAACGTCCTTACTTCTGATCTTATGATGGAGAGAAGGGCATTGATGAAGTAGCTGAAGATAGTTGGGCCTAGGACACCACCCTGAAAAATGTTCTTGAGCTGAGATGACTGTCCTGGATATGCCTTGATATCAAGGGCCAACATGAGCCTTACCTCTGGAATTCAGCTCTTTTGTCCATGTTTGAGCCAAGGCTATCATGAGGTCAGCTGAGTGGACCTGGTGGAAAAGAAACTTTGCATCCACGAGCAGGTTATTGCTGAGCAGTTGCTGCTTGATAGCACTGTTTATGACCCCTTTTACTGATGATCAAGAGTAGATGGACAGGTATTGTAATTGGTCACGTAAGATTTGTCCTGATATTTGTGTACTGGACATACCTGGACAATTTTCCAGACTATTGGGTAGATGTCAGTGTTGATGTATTGGAACAGTTTGACTAGGGGCGTAGCAAGATTATTATTTGTATTTGATTTCTATCCTACTCACTGCGCTGGTTTCTTACATAGATCTTTAGGGACTTTGAATCTTAAGAACTGAATACATTCTTTTGATCTCCCATGAAAGGTTTGATCAGCTTGTTTTAGGATTAATGTTTGCTTCTAGGTGCCAATTTCACTCACCATCTGTATTGCATTCTCTCAAGTCAAATCTTCTTTTGAGTGTAATAAATCAAAGACAAAGCCTCAACAGCAGTTCCAACAATAATTCTGTCTAATAAGTTCTGACTTCAAATCTCCATAGTCACATTGTTCCACTGATCATTAATGAAATTATCCATACATTTGCCAGGATGTTGAACTATTTTGTTAAGTCTTGTTCTTTCAAGATTTTATTTGTTCCATTTAAGTAGTTGCCAAAGACTTGCTTGATTAAACTATCAGTTGTTCTTTTACTCCTACAGTAATTCACTGCATTCTGTGTCTCAATAGAATATAAAAGTACATTTACTTGTACAGCTTCTAATTTAGTAAGTAGTTTGGAATCAATTCCCAGTCATAGACATTTTGGAGAAAACTATTCCTATTTCAGTGTTCTATTTGATCCATCTCTGAAATTAAATCTTCCTGGCAATGTTAATTCTAAGGTATGTCTTCCTAAAGCGATTTTGTTTTTTTTTGCTTTTCTTGCTTTAAAAGACTTTAATTCTGCAGTATGGAAATGGCAGTACTGTGCACTGCTGTTCTGGATGTTTTCCTTGCACTTCTGCTGTCAAAATAGCAGATTCCTGCCTTCTGCAGTAAAATGGAAGATTCCTGCCTTCTACAAATAAAATGGATGATTTCTACTTTTTTTGTGGTTTTGTAGACAAATCCTACTAATTATGGTCTTCAATAAATGATTCCCATTCTCTTGACAGCTTTATCAAATTAATCCCACTGCAAAATGAAAGATGAAATCTTTTCCTGTAATGGATCAACCTAGGTTATTCCCATTATCTGCATGTTGCAAATAAACTCTGATCCTTCAATTTTCTTTCGAGATGAGCCCTGCTGCCTGTAATTTGAATAAATGCTTTCCACCTTTTACAGCTGTTTAAATAATGGATGTCATGCCTTTCCTCTGCATGTCCGCATGCACCAACACTTGGACAATATCATACTTGGCCTGCTATGTGGCAAGTAACATTCACAAGTGCTAGGCAAAGAATCCGGCTATCACCCCTTGACATTACCATCACTGAATACCTCACAATCAACAATTTGGGGGTTATGATTGACCAGAAACTGGACCAATCGTATAAGTACTGTGGCTACAAGAGCAAGTCAAGTGTTCTGAGATCGCTGGTAAGTAACTCAACTCATGTTTCCCAAATGCCTGTTTACTGACCTCAAGGCACAAGTCAAGAGCATGATAGAATACTCCTTGTTTGCCTGTGTGATTAGAGCTCTATTAAAGTCAAGAAGCTTGATATCATCCAAGAGAAAACAGCCTGGGCTTGATTAGCACTCCATCCACCATCTTCACCATTCACTCCCTTCACTGACACACACAGTTGCAACAGTGTGCACCATTTTCAAGCTGCATGAACTCACCAGGGTTTTCTAACCTTCTACTACCTAGAAGGACAAGGGCAACAAATGTTTTGAAATACCAGCACCTGCAAGTTCTCCAAATCACACATTGTCCTGAGTTGGAATTCTATCACAATTCCCTACTACTGGGTCAGAATCCTTGAATCCCCTTCGTAACACCATTGCGGGTGCCTGTACCACCAACCCCCCCCCGAAGACTTATGCAATTCAAGATGGTAGCTCACTGCCACCTTCCCCAGCGCAGTCAAGGATGGGCAATAAAACCGGGCCTCAGCAGTAATGTGCACATCTATTGAAGGAAAAAAATGTTCCTAGCTCCTGCTCACTTCTATTCATCATACTTGGCCTGCTATGTGGCAAGTAACATTCACAAGTGCTAGGCAAAGAATCCGGCTATCACCCCTTGACATTACCATCACTGAATACCTCACAAACAAACAATTTGGGGGTTATGATTGACCAGAAACTGGACCAATTGTATAAGTACTGTGGCTACAAGAGCAAGTCAAGTGTTCTGAGATCGCTGCAATGCTTTTTACTATTGACTGAAGTTTCTCCCTTGCAGAATCATACCATACGGTTCTCATCTGCAGAGTTCTTGCATGTTCAGTTCTTTCAACCGCTGAATGTGTGCTCCAGCAATTGTCTTAAAGCTGAGTCCGAAGAATCTTCAGGTCACTGTGGTTGCCTACGTTTTCTATGCGGCAGCTAAATAGACTCCGCAGGCTTGCCACCTTGTGTGAGGAATCCATACCACTGCTTATCATGTAGGAGCTCCTCTATAATATTGCTCACCATAAGGTAGATTTCCTGCCACCGTCCTTTAAGGGTAGACATCTATAGAGCATCCTTGAGCTAATTTGGTGGAGGAAAGCTGCATAATAAACTAATCAGAGGTTTTGTCTTAAGCAAGATGTAGTCTATTGCAGGATAGCAACTATCTATAAGTTACACCAATGTGGTAAGCATTACAGAGACTGAGGAAGAGCCAGTTGGTACGTCTTTCTCTCTCAAGATGTTCCCTGCACAAGTCTATATCAAATCACAATGGTTCATGGTACTTAAGGCACTTCTGAGCATTTACTCTTTCATAGCAGTATCTATGCTATTTACTGTGCCATCCAACTTGGTGCTCAAGTGAACTTGCGTATTTATCTATATATATTTATCCATATCATTGAAAAATATAGTGTAAAGCTGTACAGATTCCCATATCTAAATATCTGTTGTCACTATTTTCAGTTTCCTATCTCCTGACTGATGATAGGGTAGCTGTTATTCCAGGATTTTCCTGAAATTTTCTGGAATTAAAAATCAATCTCCTGGACATTGCTGCAAGCAAACCATTATATAAAAGTGACAAGGGGCATTAAAACATATTTTAATTTTGCTTTTAACACTTCTGTAGTAAGTACAGTAACTGAGGAAGAGTGGTTTAACTCAACTGGACTGTTAGAACTCTCCTAATGAAGCCACACAGGAACACAAGAAAACAAAGTCGGTAATTCCAAATTCGAATAACTTTGGATAGATGTGTCAAACTAAAGTCCATCAGGATTGTTATTATTTTAAGGTATTCAAAAAGTTTAAAACATTGAAATAAAACTACATCCACGTGGATCATGACATCAATCAAACAAATGACATACTCCCCGCTGGGCAAACGGACCTTCCTCTTCTAGGGCGGGGCCCGTGGTCTCGTACGCTGGCCTTTTGGGCGGGGCCGGTGGTCTCGTGCGCTGGCCTTTTGGGCGGGGCCGGTGGTCTCGTGCGCTGGCCTTTTGGGCGGGGCCCGTGGTCTCGTGCTCTGGCCTTTTGGGCGGAGCTCTTCGTTTGATCTCGGCGTCAACTTGCTCTGCCGCGCGTCGAGTGAAAGGCTGCTGGCTCGCGGGTTTCACGGGCAGACGAAACGAGGTCGGAATGAGTTTACTTTAAGTTCCGCGTGTCTGCTGGCTGTCTGGTAAAACTTTTGTATTGGGTTTGGTTATTATTCCCCTCACGTCGTCAGTGACCCTAACTCAGGGGCCTTGTTGCAGATTGAAATGTAACATTCTGTTGCTACTTTTGCACACAATTGTCTAGTGCAGTACCTTGCAGTTTTATGTGTTGCGCCGATTTTGGCAGCAGAAAGTTGAAACGCTTTCTTTTAATCATCGGCTCAGTCGGGTTCGGTGCATTCGTTCCGGAGACTTTGTAGAAACAATTCCCTGGTTATTTCAGACATTTGCGATGCCCACAGAGCTCGGTGTTTACCTTTTGGGCTGCTTTTTTTTAAATTTTGAATTAATGGGTTTTAGACGTCAGAATCACCCCCCTCACCCCCCGTTATCGTTTCAGAATATGTCAACGTTTGTCACTAAAGTGATGCTGCATATTTGCAAGCTTGAAGTGAAATGAATGATGGTTTTAAGATTGGGATCGTTGGAATGCAGTGGTTTCCGTACAAATGCTGCTGGGAAACTACTGATAGTCTGCATCCTATGTTTACTAACTAGTGCTTGCCCGTTGATGAAGAAACTGCATACTGTTCATGACTGCCGGTTGTTATATGTCCTTTTTCCTAACAGGCGAATTGATAATTAAAGATTTAAAAAGCATACATTTGAATTTAATATAATTGATATTAAATAGTTAAAATCCTTCTGCCTATCGTGTAATCTCTACACTCTGGTTATTCTAAAACTGTTCTCTGCTCGCTTTGCATTTAGCATCGAGTGGAATTGTAGTTTTTGAGTTTTTAGGCAAAGATTTTTTTAAAGATACGCAATACATTACAGTGTGTTCCTCGCTTTCTGATTTCTACAATTTGCTGATTCAACTTCTCAAAGTGCGAAATAATTGAAATTTATATAGCTCCTTTCAAAAGCGTCAGAAAGTTCCCCAAATACTTCACTTTACGTACTTTTTGAAGAATGTTTATGTAACTTGGTATCTGATTTGTGCACGCAAGTTCCGACGAAGAGTAACGTGATAATGACCAGATAATCGTTTTTTCATAATAGCTGTTGAGGAATACATACTGGTCAAGGCACCTGAATAATTTCTCTGCTTTACCTTTGAAATAGTACCATTGGTATTTCTTTTACCTGCCCTGACACGGCAATAGTTAAGAAACTCATTTGAAAAACTGACTAAAATACTTGTGTACTCTTGATGTGACAGTTGTCAAATCCAGAAGTGTTTAGTCACTTCACAGTGCACGGTTATCGAAGATTACAAAAATCTTGATCAATTGGGTCAATGGGCTGAGGAATGGTGATGAAATTTAATTTGGATAAATGCAAGGTATTGCATTTTAATAAAACAAACAAATGCACAACTTTATACAATTAATGGTAGGGTGCTGCTAAGTGTTGTAGAACGGAGACTTGGGGGTTGCGATACATAATTCTTTGCAAATTTGCATTGCACGTGGGTGTTAAAGAAGGCATTTAGCATGCTTGCCTTCATTGGCAAGGCTCAGACCTTTGAGTATAGCAGTTGGGACATCATGTTGAGGTTGTTCAGGATGATGATGCCCTCTTTTGGAGTACTGTGTCCAGTTCTAGCCACCTAGTGTAGGAAGGATATTGTTCACCTGGAGAGGGTTCAGAAAAGATTTACCAGTATGTTGCTGGGAATGGACGGCTTAAGTTACAGTAACAGGCTGGATAGGCTGGGACTTTTTCACTGGAGTGTAGAAGTTTGAGGGGTGACCTTTTTGAGGTTTATAATGTCACAAGGGGCATAGAAAGGAGAATAGTAAGGGTCTTTTCCCTAAGGCGAGGGAGTGCAGAACTCAGGGGCATCTTTAAGGTGAGAGGAGAAAGCTTTTGAAAAGGACATGAAGGGCAACCCTTCTAGTGTTTCATGTGTGCAATGAACTTCGAGAGGGAATGATGCATGCAGGTACAGTTATAACATTTACAGATATTCCAAAGACATTTGGATAAGTAGATGAATTGCGAAGGTTTGGAGGGATATGGGCCAAACGTGGTCAAATGGGACTAGTTTAGTTTGGGAATATGGTCAGCATGGACTGGTGGGATCAAAGGGTCTATATCTATGCTATGTAACTCCATGATGAGCTTAGGGTCGTCATCTGCATCTATTTCCATAGGTTAGCTTATGTGATGTTTACCAGTTTATGTACACTTCTTGCATTCACACTGGTTTAGTATCTCTGTAACTATTCAAAATGTTGTCATTGTATGAAAGATTGTTCAAATTCTGCATTGATTTAAAACAAATATTTCAGAAAGTATTATGTAGGCATTTGTCCTAAATGCCAGAATTAGATGAGCATGGAAAGACAGGACTGCAGCCAGTAGTCATCTATATTCACTTTAGAGGAAGAAATTGCATTTATGTTAGTGCCTTTCAAAATTTAGGACATCTCAAGTGACAGTTCTTGTGCCATACCAATGCCAGGCAATGACCATCTCCAAAAAGGCATAATCTAACTGCTGTCATTCAATGGTGTTACCATCAGTGGATCACCCCCACCCCCCAACTATCAACATTTTTGGGGTTACCATTGACCAGAAACTCAACTTGCAATGTAAATATGGTCGCTACAAGAGCAGGTCAGAAGCTAGGAATATTGCAGCAAGTAACTCCCCAAAGCCTGTCCACCATCTACACTTCATAAGTCAGAAGTGTAGTGGAATATTCCCCACTTGCCTGGATGAGTGCAGCTCCAACAACACAAGAAGCTTGACACCATCCAAATCAAAGTGAGTAGCTTGATTGGCATCATGTTCACAAACATCCACCAAGAATGCTCAGTAGCTGTAGTGTGTATTGTCTACAAAATCGATTGCAGAAATTCACCAAGTTCCTTGGACACCATCTTCCAAATCCGCAACCGCTTCCATCTTGAAGGACAAGGGCAGCAGATGCATGGAAATGCCACCATCTGCAAGTTTCTCTCCAAGCCACCTACCATCCTGACTTGAAAATATATTGCTGTTCCTTCACTGTCGTTGGGTCAAAATCCTGGAATTGCCTCCCTACAGCATTGTAGGTGTTACCTACATGCACTGCAGCAGTTGAAGAAGGCCCAGTTCACCACCAATTTCTCAAGTACAACTAGGGGCAAGCAATAAATGCTGGCCAGCCAGCAATGCCTATGTCCCACGAGAGTTTTTTTTGTTTAGAAAAGCTTCACTGTATTAAGTAGGGTAAATGTAGTTGCTGTTGTAATGTTCATAAATGCAGCAGCTACTGTGTACATTGCAAAGTGCCAAATTCAGCAGTATAATGGATTGAGAGGAACTGTAAATTGCTTTCTTCAGTTAGGTCATCACCATGGAGGAAGCTTTTGTGTAACAGTTTTTTCCCTTCTCACATGAAACAGAAAACACAATTAGGTGAACATAATTTAAAATGCTAGACAGTCCACTAATATACATTGCAAATGCATCAACACCCACCGATACTGTGATTGCACTTCACATCGTTAACACTATCCTCTATTTTGATTAACCCTCCCCCTTTGTTTGCAAAGATCTGCTTTCAGCAGAGCTGATCTATTTCTCTGCCATTAAAATCCTACTTTTCTGTATATTTTCTCTACTTCCATTAACACTCTTGTTTTGGGCACCCTTCCCACTTGTCCACTTGCTCCTCCTCGCCCAAAATTCACAGCATAAAACTCATCACTTTTCCAGCCCCCTTCAATTCTAAAGTTAGGTCACATGTGATTCGGTGTGACCTTTCCAATTGATTTTACATAATTGGCGTAATGGCAGGAGACAGACAGCGGTGATGGAGAGATGTTTTCAGACTGGAGGCCTGTCACCAGCAGTGTTCCACAGGGACCTGTACTGGGTCCACTTTGTTTGTCATATAGTTTATATGATTTGGTTGAGAATGTAGGCATGTTAGTAAGTCTGCAGATGACACCAAAATTAGTGGAATAGTAGACAGTGAGGAAGGTTTTCTAAGACTGCAAAGAGATCTTGATCAAATGGGTCAATGGGCTGAAAAATGGCAGATGGAGTTCAATCTGGATGAATGCAAGGTGTCTCATTTTGGTACAACAAACAGGGGTAGGGCTTAAACGTTTTCTGGTCGGGCCTTGGGTAGTGTTCTAGAATAGAGAGACCTAGGGCTGCAGATACATAATTGTTTTAAATTTGCATCAGAGACAGGATGGCTAAAAAGGCATTTGGTGTGCTTGCCTTCATTGCTCAGACCATTTGAGTATAGGAGTTGTGATGCTATGTTGAGGTTGAGGTTGAGGTTGTGCTGATTTGCCCAGTTATAGGAAGGATATTATCAAGCTAGAGAGGGTTCAGAAGAGATTTACCAGGATGTTGCCAGGTATGGAAGGTTTGAGTTAGAAAGAAAGGCTGGGACTTTTTTCACTGGAGCGTAGGAGGTTGAGAGGTGACCTTTTTATAGAGGTTTATAAAATTGTGAGGGGCCTTGATAGGGTTAATGGTAGGTGTCTTTCCCTAGGAGGGGGATTTCAAGACTGGGCGCACATTTTTAAGGTGAGAGGAAAGAGATTTTGGAAATTCATGAGGGTCAAATTTTTTTTATACAAGGTTGCAGCATTTGGAATGAACTTCTTGAGGAAGTGGTGTCTGTGGGCACTGATCCAAGTGTGCTTTTTTTTATATATACGCATTGTAAAAGTACATGAATAGGAAATGTTTGGAGGGATGTGGGCCTGGATCAGGTAGGTGGGACTAGTTTAGTTTGGGATTATGTTCAGCATGGATTGGTTGGAACAAAGGGTCTGTTTCCATAATCTATGACCCTATAAGCCGAGTATTGGACTTGAAATTTCGACTCTTTCTTTCTTTCTCCATAAATGCTGAGTTTGTCCAGCGTCTTCTGGTGCTTCAGATCTCCAGCATCCTCTGTACTTTGCTTTTATTTTCAAATGATTTCTAATCAGACTCTTGCACATGCTTCACTGGTACATTTACTGACTACTAGCCATGAGGTGGACTTTTTCCCTTCCTGATGCGGCATGAGCACTGGTGAGGACGGTCAGGAATTATGAAGGCAGTCAGTTCTGCTATAATGCGATAGTTGCATTCCTGTGCATTATAGAAGATCGTGTTAGAGACCAATGTAACAGACCAATGCTTTATCCTAGCCACAGTTTGTTTTTTCTGCTTCACAACAGTGGCCTGAATACACCACAGCCACTGTCATCCTCCAACCTTTGACCCATGCAAGTTGGCATCAGCAACTCCTCAGCCTATCCACCACGTCTGCTATTGGACCAACTCGTGCCATGTCAGCCCTTTGACACTTTATACTGCAGTATGGGGACACCTGTGACCTGCATGCTTCTGCCAGGTTGCTTTGCATGTGGGTGTACACTTGCACTCATATATGCATATAGGATGCATTTTTGTGGCTTTTAGCTTCTTTAGTGATTTCAGCCCTGACTTACAGTCTGCCAGCTTCCCTGAGGGTCACATTACTTTGTTATGTGTTTTGTGTTCAGTCAGAGCCTGTGAGCCTTTGGTTTGCATTGCTTTTTAGCAGAATGAGAGGCAGGCAACTTATTAAATTTGGGAGTACTGAATAGTCAAGTGGGTGTTTGTTGTACAGCACTGGGCAACATCAGTGTCTCACCTTAGCATATGAAAGCAGTTTACACAGCAAACATACACTGCTTCAAGCAAATGGCCATGGGAACCAGTTGGGTGAATGGAGACTACAGTCGAGGGGACTCCGTCTGATTACAGTCGAAGAGTTTGGTCATGGTCAGTCAGGTGCTGGGTCTTATCTGAGTCTGGGCATCCATGACCTTGTAGTTCAGAAATTGGCCTGTGGTCAGTCCTGCAGGTCAAGTTTATCCAGGGATACAGGTAGGCTAGTCAGGATGCTGTGGAGGTATCTATCCAAGGTGCTTGGTTAACATTTCCTGTGGTGGGATTAAGATCCAAGTGGCTGGAACAGCAGATAGTGGTGACACATGGGCTGGTGAGGAGATGAGTTGTCCCTAGTGAGCGAGTTGGAAGCACAGGCCAGATAATTTGTGAGGATACAGTGGAAGACAGCCATCAAAAAGATGTGATGCATATGATAGTGAGAGTGGCCCATGAGCCTTGGTGTACAGTGGCAGAGTTAGTACTTGAGAGTGAGACATAGCAGGGAAAACATGGTAGTACTTAGCCTTGTGAGGTGCAAAAAATCACTGACCTTCCTGCAATGTTGGTCAGCTGAAAAAGGATGCCCTAGTCTGCCACTTATGTTCAGATTTGGTTTGGTCTAGTGGTGTGACCTCCACTGGCAAGAAGAAAGACTGCTGTCCTCTCCAATATCCTGTCCACCAAGGTCTTCAGGCCCCTGTCAATGGGGAGTGAGCTTTCCATTCTTAGTGCTAATGTCGAGCACCATGTGCATGAAGGCTGGTTTCTGGTCTGCAGTTACTTTAGTGTGCAGCTAGGCTTTAAATATGTGCCAACGATATGAATGTCAGCAGTAGCGAGCACTTTTTTTTCTCATGCTAGTGATTCCCCAAGTTCACAGAGGACTTTCATGTTGCTAGCAGCAGTTGGCAATCACTCCTCCATTCATGGAGTTTCCCAAGTGGTGCAGAAAGAATGGCAACTCTGGATCTACGTAGAGGAATGGATATGATGACTTATGCACACAGTGGTTGTGTTCCCATGTTGGTACTAACAACATAAATAGGACTTGTAAAGAAATTCTCTTTGGGGAACATGAGCAGCTAGGGGCTTCAAAAGCAACTCAAGATGATAATCTCTGGATTATTATGAGCCATGAGTGAATTGGCAGAGAAAATAAGATAATGTTCCTGAACTGATTGGCAATTTTCAGTCACATTGTGGAGTTTGGACACAGAGCTGGCTTTACACAATTACAATTATTGGTGGCTGTATTCAGAGCATGATTTGTAATGTCAGAGTCTGCAGTTTTACAGATTGCATAGTTTGAGATATGATCAAGAGTATACAAAATAACTTGAACATTTACTGTGAACACTCTAGAATAAATAGTATTGTATCGCCAACAGCTTAATTCAACTTGACATGCTATAGTTGGAAATATTAATTTCACATATCTTTAACAGGATTGAATCTTGGCTATTACACATCAGAATGGCTGAACACCCATTGTGGGAACAAATTGGTAGAGGTTTTGTGCATCATTATTATCAACAGTTTGATGTAGACCGAACACAGCTTGGGACTCTCTATGTAAGTTGTGTTTTGTATTCAGTGCTCATGTTGTGTTATATTTCTGTTTTTGTCCTGTTTCTTTAAAACAAAGAGCATTGTGGTTTCTGCTTCACTGGTTTCACTGTGTATCACAATACTGTATTTGTGCAGTTTGCCATCTGGTGAGTAGGATTGGTATTTATCATCAACAGCATGATGTGATGAAATACTATTGACAGAGAATCCATGTAAGGGGAAAAGGAGAGTTGCTTGCTGAACCAGGCTTGAGATGACACGTGTTCAAGAGAGACTTCACTTGACCCTATCCATTGCTGTGTAAATTGTAAAGGCTAAATGAGGTCCCAGCAATTGTGCAAATTTTGAGGATCAAGAATCATGATATTTTTGTTACAGGAGGAAAGCAGTTGTCCCAGTTTCAGTGGTCGCTTCCCCAAAGCTGTACGAACCTTTCTTCTTTTTTCCTGTGGACTCTCTTGGTGCTTTGTGCGTATCATTTCCTCTTTAAATATGATTGACTTGCTTTCAGTACTTGTGTAAGGCAAAATGTTCTACTTCTTAGCAAGAATATTTTAAAAACTAAAAATCCTGGGACTTCAAAAAAAATTAGATTTTTGATATGCAGTATACTTGGACTGTGCAAAGTTCTAGTTTCCGTATTACATACAGAAAAAAAGAAACTCGGAAGGGAGAGAAAAAAACAGTCCGTTACAATAATTTGAGATGCATGAGATTTGACAAAATTGTAAAAAATCTGCTTTTGATCAAATGAAAATAATTTTAAAACGTTTTTGCTTCCAGAGTGACTGTTCCTGCTTAACATGGGAAGGACAACCTTTCCAGGGGAAAGCTGCAATAATGGAGAAAATAGCTGTATGTATAATTCTTATTTTGTATATCTATTATATTATCACATGTTTTTACCATGGTAATGAGTGTGCTGGTCTGATGCCTAAATGTCACATTGCACCTTTTGAATAAAGCGTTTAAACCATCATTTCAGTCTCTATTCAAAGTCACCTCTGGATTCTGCAGATGAGCTTTTCTTGCTTTGTAATTTTGCTGATAGACTATTGTACAAACTCTACAAGTTTTCAGGCTATCTTTTGAAATATGATAGCTGAGAATGTTTAATTTCAGTATCACCCTTACTGTATCAGCTGTTTGTGCTTGTGCCAAATTTCAAACTAACTTATTTTATCTCAATCTATTCAATTACTATTTCAGATCGTCAAGAATATTAGTGCAATTTATCAGAAAATCAACTTCTGGTCTTGAGTCCATAAACTAATTATTATTTGTAGCGAGTACTTCTTTGTAGGTGCCATTCTTTGGCAAAATGCTAAACATGTCCTCTCTGCCCCTCCGATATATGCAAAAGATCTTGGAGCACTACTTTGAATCACAGCACAGTCCTCACTAGTGCTCAAAGCAATGCTGATTCCTGAAAACATTTAGTCATACTTGCTTAGTTGTTGCTTCACTGCATAGTCTCTGGTTCTGAAAGTAGTATTGAGACTGCATACAAATATATCAAAAAGAGATGTCTCTAATAGAAACATAAGAATTCTTCTGAAAAGTCTGGTTTCTGCCATCTAGAATTTAAAATGATTTTTGTTGCCTGGGAATGGATTCATGCCATTTCTGTACATCAAATCAAGGGAAGATTGCTTCTGTGGTTTTGTATTTGCAGCATGGTTGAAAAGTGATGGAAGGTGCCATCAACAGTACTGTGTAGCAGCACCTGCTCTGAAATAACCTGTTCACTGCCCAGTTTGGATTCCACCACAACTACTACTTTTCTGAAGAAGGGTCCAGGCCCGAAACGTCAGCTTTCCTGCTCCTCTGATGCTGTTTGGCCTGCTGTGTTCACCCAGCTCTACACCTTGTTATCTCGTTTACTCAACTTCTGACCTCCCTACAGCCTTGGTTCAAATATTAGAGATAAAAGAGCTGAATTCTGAAGGTGAGGTGAGTGTGATAGCCCTGACATCAAGGCTATATTTGACTGTGTGATATCAAGAAGCCCTAGCAAAACTGTAATCAAGGGGGCAAACTCTCCATTGGTCAGAGTCATGCGTGGCACACAGGAACTTCATGTGATTGTTGGAAGTCAATCATCTCCGCTCCATACCATCCCTGTAGGTGATCCTCAGTAGTGTCCTATTTCCTACCTTCAGCTGCTTCATCAATGACTTTCCCTCAGGCATAAGGTCAGAAGTGGGGATGTTTATGATTGTGCAATGTTTAGCTCCATTCATGACTCCTTTAGATATTTCAGTCTGTGTTCAAATGCAATAAGATCTGGACAATATCCAGGCTTGGGCTGACAAGTGGCAAATAACACTTTCTCCACAAAGGCCAGGCAATGGTCACGTCCAACAAGAGATGATCTAACCATCACCCCTTGTCTTTCAATGACTTCCCCGAATCCTCCACTATCAACATCCTGGGTATTACCATTTATCAGACGCGGTTGGACTTGCCACATACACAGTGGCTACAAAAGCAGGTCAGAAACTAGGAATGCTGTGGCAATTAACTCCTCTTGTGACTCCCCAAAGCCTGTCTGCCATTTACAAAGTGCAAGTCAGGAATGTGATGGGATACTCCCCGCTTGCCTGGATGAGTGCAGCTCAACAACACTCAAGAACCTTGACACCATCCAGGGCAAAGCAGCCTGCTTGATTGGCACAGCATCCACAAGATCCATTACCGACACCTCAGTAGCAGCATTGTGTACTATCTACAAGACACACTGCAGTAATACACCAAAGATCCAAACCCAGAACCACTTCCATCTAGAAGGACAAGGGCAGCAGATACATGGGAACACCACCACCTTGTAAGTCCTGCTGCAAGCCACTCACCACTTTGACTTGGAAATATATCACTCTCTTCCTTCAGTTGCTGGGTGAGAATCCTGGAATTTCCTCCCTAAGGACACTCTGTCAACTTACAGTACCATGGACTGCAGTGGTTCAAGAACGTAGCTCACCACCACCACCACCTTCTCCAGGGCAACTAGGGATGGTCAATAAATGCTGCCCAGCTAGAGATTCCCACATCCCGTGAGTGAGTGAGTGATTGATTTAAAGAAAGCTTACGGATTTTGATTTAGTTGTGCTTTAGGTTGTTGACAGGACTTGGCATGTGGTAGTTGAAGTTAGTCTGTTCCTTTTTTTTTAAAAACTTAAGTTAAGAAGTAGTGAATCTAGACCTTGGATGATTCTGGCAAGCCTTGGAAACTGCAAATTTTAGCTTGTTAATTTCAGGATGATACTTAAATTATTCATGTACTTATAAGTAGCTGGTATATTCTTGAAACGTTGGACTGATAGCAAACCAAATATAGGTGTTGGCCCTACAATGAAATTTATTTGCTAAGTCAGAGCATGTATGCTGTGTGGTCTACAAAATATTGTAGTCACTAATATTTTGTGTTTTAAGTCTCGGCTATTGTTGTCTTCACTGATTTAGGTGGATTCTGTCATGTGGCCAAAGGTATTTTTAGGCCAATTTCCAAAGCCTGAGGGGTTGAAGTTCGGGTCCAAGTTGATTAACGATTGTATAAAACTAACAAAGGTGCTTGGCTGAACCTGGCTTCTTTTAAAGAAGAAGAAAGTTACTTGTATTTAAGGACATGCCTAATGTTTCACAGTATGCAAGTTGCTTTTAGTTGTAATGTTAAGACAAAGCAACCAGTCAGCCAAGTAAATAGGTTAGCTGTTTGTGATTTTGATTTGGGATTGAATACTTGCCAGGATACCAAGAGAATATTTGAGATTCCCTTTGAACAGTCCCACCAGGTATTTTATGCCCATCTCTGGGAGCAGATGGGACCTTGAATTCATGTATCATTTAAAGTGAAGCACCTTCAGTCGTGTGGGACTCCCTTAGAACTGCACTGACATGGTCGTTTAGGTTATGTATTCAAGGCACTGGTGTGGAGTTTGACCTCTGGATTTTTGAGAGTTGAGTGTTACCACTGAGTCAAGCTAGGCATTGGAAACTGTGCTGAGATTGAAGAAGCATTCTGTAATGATATGGGATTACATAATAACCTTGGACAACTTGTTTTTGGAGCAGCCTTTCTGACAGGAAGTAATACAAATAAAATTCTAGCCTATGAATAAAAGGCATTCTTTTGAGCTCAAATGATCAACTAATTTTTGTAACAGTTATATCAGGTGCAATGAAAAAGAGTAAGTTGTGGGGTTTGTGTGCTAGATTGTTGCTGTCTATGACTCCAAAACAGTATCACACAGGAAAGCTCAACTTGCATAATTATTTTCTAACATGATTTTGACTAAGTGTTTTCCTTAATTTTCATGAAGTGGTGATAAGAATCATGGCCTCCTCCCACACTGTAGGGATTCTATTCAGCCCATTGAGTCCATACCAATGCTCTAAAGAGCATCCTACCCTATCTCTATTTCCCTGGACACTATAGGGCAACTTAGCATGACCAATTCACCTAACCTTCACGTGTTTGGACCGTGGGAAGAAACTAGAGCACCCGGAGGAAGAAAGGCAGACAAGGGGAGAATATGCAAACTCCATACAGGAACCTGAGGTGGAATAGAACCTGAATCCTTGGTGGTTAGCACTGCTGCTCCACAGTGCTAACCTTTGATCCATCGTGCCACTTCACTCAGA
Source organism: Rhincodon typus (assembly GCF_021869965.1). Lineage (NCBI taxonomy): Eukaryota > Metazoa > Chordata > Chondrichthyes > Orectolobiformes > Rhincodontidae > Rhincodon > Rhincodon typus. The sequence goes on from NW_025967135.1 coordinate 22,695, forward strand.
CCTATGATCAACACTGGATAGACCAGCCATGTTGGGGAATATGTGTGTGTGTTCCAGCCAAATCCTAACACCTGGTCTGAAGCTGGGGTAACTGCGGTCAAGGAGGAGAGTCGACAACAAACAGACTCTTGGATCTATGTGTCTCATTGGAAGCACCAATGGCATGAGTCGTCGAAGTTATCAGCTAATCTGCAAGACATAAGATATAAGAGCAGAATTAGGCCATTCAGCCCAATCATGGCTGACATGTTTCTCAACTCTGTTCTTGATCCCCTTGCCAATCAAGAACCTATCTCTGTCTTAAATACTCTCAATGACTCAGCCTCCACAGCCCTCTGTAGCAATGAGTTCCATAGATTGATTACTGTGTCTGAAGAATTTCTTCCTCCTCCTCTTTTCTAAAAGGGTCATCCTTTCTCTGGGGGGGCTGTGCCCTCCGGCCCAGTCTCCCCTACTAGTGGAAACGACTCCACGTCCACTCTTCCAGGTCCCTTTGCTCACAGTATTCTAAACGTGATCTGATCAGAGCCTTATACAGTCTTAGCAGCACATCTTGCTCTTGTATTCTCGCCCTTGTGAAATAGATGCTAACATGCATTTGATTTCTTAACTGTCAACTGAACCTGCACGTCAACCTTGAACTAGGACCGCTGAGTCCTTCTTTGCTCCAGATTTCCAAGTCTATGCCTCTACTCTTCCTGAAGTGCATAACCTCACACTTTCCCACATTGTATTCCATTTGCTACTCCTTTGCCCACTTGTGTAGCATATTCAAGTCCTTGTGCAGCCTCCCCACTTCCTCAACACCTGTCCCTCCACCCATCTTTGTGCTATCTGCAAACTTAGCAACAATGCCTTCAGTTCCTTAGTCTAGATTGTTTTGTTTTGTTTTGTTTGTTTGTTTGTGTAGCAGGAACAGTTGTGGTTCCCAACACTGCTGTGGAACTCCACTAGTCGCCAGCTGCCATCCTGAAATATACCCCTTTATCACTACTCTGCCTTCTGCCAGTACCTTGCCCCTAATACCATGGGCTCTTTCTTTATTCAGCAGCCTCCTGTGCAGCACTTTGAATTTCCAGAAGGCCTTTGACAAATGTATCACATCCACTGGCTTTCATTTGTCTAACTTGCTCGTTGCCTCAAATTCTAATAGATTTGTCAGGCATGACCTCCCCTTGATTAAAACTGTGACTCAGCCTTGTTTTACCCCTCCATGCATTTCCAAGTACTCTACAATCTCTCAATCTTAATGGGCTGTAAAATCTTACAATGACAGGTCAAGCTAATCAACCTATAGCTCCCAATATTCTGCCTCCCACTCTTTCTAAACAGAGATGTTGCATTAGCCATTTCCCAGTCCCTTGGGACCCTCCCTGACTCTGGTTCCTGAAAGATCACCAATGCCTCTGCAATCTCCTCAGCTACCTCCTTCAGAACTTAGTCCATCTGGTCCTGGTGATTTATCCACCTTTCATGCCTTACAGCTTTTCCAGCACCTTGTCCTTAGTGCTGGCTACTTCACTCACCTTTGCCCCCTGACTCTCGAAGTTCTGGTATGCTGCTGGTGTTTTCCACTGTGAAATCTGATGTAAAGTACAAAGAAACTAGGGTCTGAATAAGATTTGTGGCAGAAAGAAGGAGCTTTGCCTGTGGATTTTCAGTTTTCCTAAAGTCATGTGTGGGCAGCACGGTGGCTCAGTGGTTAGCACTGCTGCCTCACAGCGCCAAGGACCCGGTTTCAATTCCACCCTTGGGCGACTGTCTATGTGGAGTTTGTACATTCTCCCTGTGTCTGCGTGGGTTTTCTCCGGGTGCTCCGGTTTCCTCCCACACTCCAAAGATGTGCAGGCTAGGTGGATGGGCCATGCTAAATTGCCCATAGTGTCCAGGGATATTTAGACATGGGGAAATGCAGGGGTAGGAGAATGAGTCAGGGTGGGATGCTCTTCGGAGGTGCGGTGTGGACTTGTTGCGCTGAATGGCCTGTTTCCACACCATAGGGATTCTATGATCGATGATGAATTTGGGTGTTTGGGTAGGAGCTGAGGTTAAATTGTGGTGGAATTTAAAATTGGACAAATAAATCAAGATATTGTGTAATGATGTTTAGAAAACTGGGAATATGCTTGAATAGTGTTTTTGTAGTCAGTGTTTTCAGGCTGCGAGGTCTGTAAGGAAAAGTTATCCATTGGGCCTTGTAACCCACTCTATTCAAAATCTTTTGCCAATAGTATGTTTGGTGATTCCAAGAAATAGCAGTCTGAATGTCTGTTTGCCAGGAAATATTAAGAAATAATCACATTCAC
>NW_025967136.1:0-25000 GCF_021869965.1 Rhincodon typus
TGTGGAGATGCCCATTATTATGAAGCGTGCACAAGAAGGAAGATAACTTGTTTACTTAAATACAAGTCTTGTGTCTTAATGTTTTCTGTAAGTCAAAATGGCACCATATTACACTTTTCACTATTTATCTGTTAAATACAAGTCTCAAAACATTCAATTCAATTCAGTTCGATTTGATTCACTCATTGAGGATTCACACTGTTGACTTTTATCATTATATAAAATCATCCCGTGATTTACTTGTGAAAAAAAGACAAAGTCAAAGCTTTTTATCTTGCAGTCCTCAGAAATGGAAAAACTTTAGGGAACAACGGTATATGTAGCATGACAACAGGGTGCTGGTAAGTTGAACTCTGTTTGGCAGAGACACAGCAGGATCTGTTAAATGTCTAAATTAACAGATTAAATTCAAAACCGGCAAGGAGATTGGCCATTGGCCTTGCCATGGGGATTCAGCAGGAGGGGACTCACTCCAATGCACCTTTTTCAACAAGGAAAAGGCTGCATGTATACTACTTTTTCCCTACAAAGATTTTATACGTAACACACCTGCATTTCTATGTATATTTGCATAATTAAAATTGTTCAGGATGAATCTGTTTCTCTCCACCATGCAATAGTCCACAATATATTGAGCAGCAGTTCCCTCCATATTTCCTCCTCATAACAATGTGTATTAAGCTTTTGCCTAACATCCATGTCATTCTTTATATGGTACAATCTTTAATTTACATTGCCAATTTCACACAAGACTACAGAATAGTGTGGTGACATCTCAAATATGGCTTAGTTTAATGAACAGAATATTTTTGAAGATTATAAATCACTTTCTTCATTTTTATATTTGCTAATTATCTGCTCCCTTGCCTATGGATAACCTACTTGTCCAAGTCTGTGAAATAATTGTATATCACTGGTTTATTGTCCATCTGAAATAGTCCTTAACTACTGGTTTTTAATAAAGCCTTCATCATTCTTTCCACGAGATCTCTTCTTGCTACATTTCATTCCAGTCTCTCTGACAAAATGTTGACAAGCAGGAAAAATACAAAATGGCTGAAAACGCGTTACTGCTTTCTACCCATTTTGCTCTTCCATTTATGTATTCTATAATTAACAGAGAAAAAAGCTTCCGAAGGAGTAACTAATACATTGAGAATTCTTCTATAAAAGAGACTAGAATTGCCTTTTCACAAGCATAATGCAAATGGTATAGGTGTGCAATCATGAAAAATCATCAGTTTGAAGTGTATACATTAACAAACATTTTCCTTTTTATCATAACTAGTACTTTTGCCATGTCGGTGACTTTTAGTTACATTTAATATCTTGTTCTGAATCAATCAGCTTTTGAGTCAATTAAACTGAAGAATATGTCAAACTTCAATTTAATTTACTGGTACTTATACAAACCTGATGATGTTTATCAGATGGAAGCTTCTGATATCTAATAACATGTGAAGATAACGTATCTGTATCCCTTGGAAATTAGTTAAATTTTTAGCTCCTTTTTATCTGAAATAATTTCAGGGTCCATGATGCAGTTTTGGCATTCATTGGTCTTGAGAGCATCAGAATTGGTCATGATCTTAGAAATTTTCTGGTACTCTCAAAGAAACGTTAAACTCAATTTCAGTAACCATGAAACATTTTTATTAAAAGCAAATTAGATAATAGGATGTGATAAACTCATTCATCAAAACAAATAGCATAAATAGATGTTATCTTCTTACCTGCTAAGTTGACATTTTATAATTTTACCTAAGAAGCTTTTTTCCCTTTCTGCCTGTGAAAACTAAGTTGCTTGTTCCATTATAATCTACTGTAATTCATCTTTCCCTGGATATTCAACTGGAATTCACTCCCTCAGTTTATTTTGTAGGCTTTAAAGGGCCAGGCATTATTGAACAAAAAGTTATGAGGTATTCTTTTTGATTTTTCAAAAATCATTTTTAACCTTGCTGGAATTCTGCATGATGTTTGTCTTTCAATTGTCGTACACAAAAAGTGACCAAAATTAACAGTTGAAATCTACCTAACCATCATTATAAAACTCTACATATGCCTTGTTTCCACTGCTCCTGTTATTCTGGAACTGTGAATTACTTGTAATCTAAAATGGGCAAACAAAATTGTATAACCATTTGGGAGTCTGAGTTGTCTATCTATTTATTTTAACATTGAGTCTTTGGTTAGCCTATTTGACTGCCAAAAAAAACTTCAGAAAATTTTCACTGTGCTGACTGGAATCATAAACAAAAATTGCTAAATTAATCCAATTCTCTCATTCTCCTTACTTGGCAACAAATTGTCCAATTATTATTCTAAAATAAAGAAGTGTGAGGAGGATTGCCACAAAATTTGATAACATAACAGGAGCCCAGGGTAAACTAGTGATAACTTATTGCAGCAGAATATCAGTTGCAGATATCCATAAAGTTACCCAACTTTAAAATTTTTTGGAACCAAGGATGCTGTAACAGATCCAGATGTCCAAACACCAAAAGATATTGAATTACTTAGTTTATTCCTAATTGTTATTAATTTTGTTGTAATTTATCTAAAAGTAGATACGGCATGAGAACTGACCAGCGTACTTTCAGATTGACACACAAGATGTATCCATTAGCGAAAACCAAATCATGATTTCTTTTTCAGATTTACTTCCTAATCTATTCCAATATAGCTACTTTCCCAGCATCAATTTCACATCTTATTTTACTGAACTTTTATTACTTGACAATTGACAAACAACTTTGTTTTCAGACTTGACTATATTATACTAAATTTGCTGAATGTTTGTTTCTTTTTCATGGAATCCAAATTCTTAGTTTGAAAGGAGACGATCATATTTGCACTGGCTCTCCAAATGAGCGACTCACCTACACACATTCTCATTTTCTTCTCGCTATAACCCTGTATACTGTTCCTTTTTCAAGTAACCATTTAATTTCCCTTTGAATGCCTCCAGTTGAACCTGCCTGTTTGTACTCTCATTTCCAGACCTTAGCCACGCTCTTCATGAAAATGTTTTTCGTCCTTTTTTTTCTTGCTTGAATTACTTTTGAATCTGTGCCCTTTCCGAATCCTTTCCTGAGAGGGAGTATTTTCTTATTATTTACTCTGTCTAATTAGATCTCCTTACAGCTACTTCAATCAATCTTTGTAACTGGAACCCATTCTCATAAGCCTGTTTTTGTGCTCTCTGATGACTTCACATCATTCCCAATGTCCAGTACCCAATCTTGGGTGGATGATTCCAGCTGAAGCCAAACTAGTATCTTAAACAAAGTCAACACAACCTCCTTTGTTCTCATAATGTATGTCTCTATTAATAAAGGGTGGGGCACTATATGCTTTATTAATTATCATCTTATCCTGTTCTGCAATACGTAGAAACATGTCCACGTCACGGTGCTCCCTAGCCTCCTTTTAGTTTTATAATATCTCTCCATGTTCTTTGCGAAATGTTCCATTTCACACTTCTCCATGTTGAACTTCATCTGTCAACTATCCATCCACTCCACCACCCTGTCTGTGCCCTTTTGTCTATACTTTTCACAGTTCGTAATGCTGACTTGACAAATCAAAGTTTAACTAGCCTTACCCAACTTGCTTGTTCTGATGAAAAGTCAATGGACTCAAAATATTAACTCTGCTTTCTCCCGACAAGCACTGCCAGACCTGAACTTCACTAGCAAGTTCTGTTTTTGTTTCAAAGTGAACCATCCATTACTTGATATGTGCTCACCAAGGGAATCATGGCTATATAACCCTTCTCAGTCAACATAGAATTAAGCATTCTATAATAGCTATCAGTGAGAATAACTAATCCCTTACATACTTAGGAAATTGACATTTGTTGTTTATTTCTGATATTACCCATGTTGGATAACCTTCATTCATGGAGTTTCCTTTGCCAAATTCAATGACTTGCCATTGCATGTGTTCACCTATGCTGCTATACCCTAGCATGTGCAAAGTTGGTCAAGTGTTAAGTTTCTCCACGTGGTTCTTGACTGCCCCTTACCTCATAAGGCAACGCCTCTCTAACATACGCCCCAATGACGTGGGCCCTTGAATCTCGCGAGGGTTACCCATTTTGGGGGGCCCATCACCCAACTTAATTGGACAAATCACAACATTCATGAATATTGTCATGTGTTGTATTATAATTTTTGAAGTATGTTTCAGCAAATTGCTTCATGCATATTTTAATAGGTGCATTCTGTACTCTATTCCAATTGGTCCATTCTTCGTTATGCAAATCATGTTGTACGTCACTTCCAGGTGGAATCGAGCGCCATTTTATCAAGAACGTTGCGGTTCTGAAGTGAATTTATGATAAAAGATAAGAAATTAGAGAAAAATTCATTAAGTGTTTTGACTGCGTAAGAGCGAGGCAGCGGAAAGTTGGAAAACGGGCTGAGGTTAGTCGGGTGAGGGAATTGGCGCGCAATGTTTTGAGTGGGTGTGAAGAGCTCCCTCTTTCAGCTCTGCCTGGTAGTGAGGGGGCTGAGGTAGCGGTGTTGGTCTCTATTAGTATTTTCCCTTCCCCCTCCCCTTTCCCCAGTTCCAACCCAACAAGGAATATGCACAACCATCCCCTTTGATTCTCGTTGACTGAACTTTACACTTGATTTTCCTCGCAGGTAGTTGATGCGAGTATGGCTGAGCTTTTTTTAAACCCTTTTTCTCTCTTTTGTATTGCTGCGTCTTCTACATAAACATCACCTAACAGGTGAACGGTTTCATTGCAGCCTAGCTACTCCCGATAGTGGTGGCGGGAGGGGCAGTACCTGGGCTGTACTCCCCGCCCTCTGCCCACAGATGATGCCTTCAACTTGCTGAAAGGCGCACACTTGGACCGTTTGACGTGACATCCAGCAAGGCTGAGGGAAGGGGCATGTAAAAGTTTCCCTCGCAAACCAAACTGTCGGTGTGAAGTGTATTTGTGCGAGGATGATTCAGTACTCCGCGTTAATTAGTATCCGAATATTGTCTTGCGCCTTTTTGAAGTAACTTTCATAAATACTCAGCTGTACCGTATTTAGATATTTGATATTTTTCAGGATGTGGCGAAATGCAAAACGTTTAATAAAGTATGAAACAAATAGGTGCACACACAAATTGACGACGAGTTTTTCTGCAGTATGTAGTTGCTGTATTGTATCTGATTTGGTGTACTTTTACCGCACTTTCTGAAGTGCACGGGTGTAACGTTTAGAGCCTCGCTGCTCCTATGATGCTGCTTGGCCTGCTGTGTTCATCCAGCCCCGCACCTTGTCTCGGATTCTCCAGCATCTGCAGTTCCTACTATCTCTGTAACGTTTAAAGTTTTTATATGGGCAGTGATGGTGAAATATCTCATTGAACGCTTGTGATGTACATTCCACGTGATGGCTAACTTTTGTTTGAAGATTGTAAATATAGCTCATCGCAAGAAGATCCAGCCAAATTGGTTGCAAGTGTCAGATGTTTTGACTTAACCCCATCTCATCCCATGGATTAATGAAGTAATGTAGCGATCTAGGCAATTGATACCTGGATCAACTTGATTTGGCTGCTTTCAAATACTTAAGGTGTGGAATGCATTTTTTTTTTACAGCACTGTTTCTAAACTAGTCTAATTTAACCTGATTATTTTCTTCTTCCAGTCTTGCAGCTAATCATGTGATCAACTGGTATTCATTCTGTTTGACAGGGCTTTCAGCAAATGCCAGAGAAGACAGCCGTGTGGGCGGGATTTGGCTTGTTTCATGTCTGTTAACCACGTGATTGTTTCCGTGGTAACCAGCGCTTTGGGTTCTGAATGGTGTGATTTGATCTGTCATTGGTTAGTAAGTGCTGCACTTTATTTGTTCCTTATAATCACGTGGCCACAATAAATTACTTCAAAGACCATGACATCAGCAATTGTTCAATACTTCCAAGGGATCTGGAATAATAGCACAGAAATGATCCATTTGGCTCAACTGGTTGATGCTTTACTGGTGTCATCATTGTGCCTTTTCCCTTCTTCCTTCTCCACCTTTGTGGTTTCCACTTAAGTTCTCATTGCTTCCTTCTTCATCTTATGGGCACTTCCATTTTTCTGAAGAAGTTTCACTTTGTTAATAACTACCTTTTATCTCTGCAAGCCAGATTTTAGATTCTCTCAGGTGAATGCGTCTGCCCTATTGTACCTTTTCACAATTTTAAAGAGTTCACTTCTCAGTATTCTTCTGAGGAAAATAAACTCCAACCTTATCAATATTCCTACAGTTACAACCCCTCAGTTTTGCTATCATCTTTGTATCTTCTATTTGTATCTTTTCCAATGCTGATGTAAGTATGAATTAGGATGTTGTACCATTCTGTCTCAACTGAGACATGTGCGAGCAAGCCTGCACTAGAATATCAGGGAACATGTTACAATGCAAACAACTGCTTAAACCCCAGGTATCATACAACCAGTCATTTTCTTCAGTTACTCCGTCTACTTAAGCCAGTGGATTTCAAATGTTATACCAAGCTCATGCCCACTGGATACCATGGAAGTTATATCTATTTTGTCAGGCTCATGGTGCTTAATGGAGGCTCAATGTCCTGGATTTTAAATCGCAGTAGAGTTTGTTCCCTGTGGAAGCTTCCTATGGGGCAGCATGGTGGCTCAGTGGTTAGCACTGCTGCGTTACAGCACCTGGGACTCGGGTTCGATTCCACCCCTGGGTGGTTGTCTGTGTGGAGTTTGCATATTCTCCCCATGTCTGCGTGGGTTTCCTCCAGGTGCTCTGGTTTCTTTCCACAATCCACAGATGTGCAAGCTAGGTGGATTGGCCATGCTAAATTGCCTGTAGTGTTCAGTGATGTGTTGATTAGGGTGATCGAGCATCCCACCCAGACCGGAGGGTCAGTGTGGACTTGTTAGGCCGAAGGGCCTGTTTCCACACTGTGGGGATTCTGTGATCTATGATCTAATTATTTCTTGGAGATCAGGAGCTATTGATATTCTTTGAAAACTTGACCTAACTTTTAAAAAGTTATCAGGTATTGAAAAACTGACGTTTTTACTTTTTTACTTTTTTTTTCAAGAAAGCATTCATGGAATGTGGACTTTGGCTGGACCAGTATTTATTGTCCATCCCCAATTTCCTTGAAGGTAGTGGAGAGTTATCTTAAAGTGCTGCAGTCATTGGTGTAGGAATACTCATAATGCAGTTTTGGAGGGAGCTGACATTGCAACAGGGAAGTAAGTGATTTATCCCCATGTTGGGAAGGTGTGAGAAAAGCTTGAATAATTACAATAACCAATTACTTCTCTAGCAAATAGAGAATTAATGACCCCTTGTGTCTGGTGACAGGACCAACTCATTATTATACCAAGTATTTCAGCAATACACATCAGGTTGTTTTCCTCCTGCCAGTCCCACTCGGTGCAGTAATCACCTTGATTACACTTAAAGTATATCTGTACAAATCAAGATGCCTCTAATAATTGCGTAGATTATAATATTTTGCTGACAAAGCATATTCCAGTGAGTGGCTAAGTTATTTTTCGGCATTGGACATTCAAGTTGAAACCTATAATGAAATTTTGACTTCTGGCTGACTTTTAACATGGACTTTGCCTCAGCAATATTTTAATTTTTGTTGTCTGAATGTGGGATGAAAAATTGGCAGGTCAGAATCTTCCGCACTTGCAACTCTGATTTCCATTTTGCAGTATTTATGACGGACTGACTGTCCTGGATATCAGTGATTCTCCATATCTTTATTGAAAATGATTATTGATATTGCTGTGATGGAAACTGCCCACACTACTGCTATGGCTGACTCCTTTTCATCAATGATGTGGAGATGCTGATGTTGGACCGAAGTGGACAAAGTCAGAAGTTACACGACACCAGCTTATAGTCCAATAGGTTTATTTGGAATCACAAGCTTTCAGAGCGCTGCTCCTTCATCAGGTGAAGTAGGTTCCCACTTTGCCTGATGAAGGAGCAGTGCTTTGAAAGCTTGTGATTGTAAATAAACCTGTTGGACTATAACCTGGTGTCGTGTGACTTGTGAACTTTTCATCAAATCATACTTTGTCCTCCCAGCTTCTTTGTTATCAGGTTCAAGCACTTTGGCTTGTACTTTGCCTCCTGTCATATTTTTAAAATTATTGTTTTCAGCTGCCTCTCTTCCTAGCCTTACAATTTCTTTCAGCTATCCTTCCTCAGACTCTATCAAGTGACTCCTGCAGTTGTTCATAATCTTTCAACACATTTTGTCTTACTCCTCTGATTTCACTGCCTTCAGTTCCCCACTTAATTTAGTCCTGTCAGTTTTCTAGCCAAATTTATGTCCACCTTCAGACCTTGCTACTTTGTATGATTTCTGTATTCCAATAGCCTTGCCTGTGATTTGAGACAACCTCTGACTGTGACGTTGTATTCCTCACCACCCCCAACCTCTCTTGACTTGGTTTTCTTCTGTGCCTGTTGTATAGTGGGGGTGGAGGGGTTGGGGTTGGGGAAATAATCTTTCTCATGAACTCTCAACTAACTGCATTTAACTTTCAAGCATCTAGTCTTTGGCACTCCATTCAACAAGATGTGATTGCAGCTGTTGATTTTGTTCAGTCATTTCTTATGCTTTTTGTTTTGCCCTTGTAGCTGGTAAACCTTTGTCCTATCTTGGTTATTTCTTTCAGTATCTTTGTATAGTCAAGTTCAGTGTTGATGATTTGAACATACTTGATTTTAGCGATCAATCATTAGACTTGCTTCGGTCATACAGAACATATTGGGCCTCAGTGCCCTCTACCAACATTGGTGACTACTCTTGGATCATCCTAATAAGCAAAGATCACTCCCTGCTTTTTTCCATTATATATCTAATTTGAACTTTTTTTTGAATTTTTTTCTGTTTGTTTGCTTTTTATCTATCTATTTCTCTAATCAACCTGTTCAGCGATGTTATTACACACCTCTGGAGCAGGTGAGACTTGAACCTGGCCCTCCCACTTCAAGGTTATGGACACTGTGCTGCTGGAGGGCCCTGATTTTAAACTTTTTACTTGGTGAGTGTGGAAAAGACAGGTATGTGAAGTTAATGGATTTCTTGTTAAGGCTGAAATCATCTGTTCAAATGCCCGTGTCACATTCCTCTTCTCTCCTAGCAAATCAAGGCCTCAATACCTGCCTATCTTTAGATTCCCATCTTGCCATGTAACCCTTAGGTCATTTTGTTTACTTCGTGCTGGGAATGTTCTTAGAAAAAAACTACCTGTTTGAACTATTAACATTTTCATTGGTTATCTTGTTAAATGTTAACAGGTATATTTAGTAAAAATACTGATGCATTTCTTTCAGCTCTCTCATTTTAAATTGTATTATCCAAAGATGAAAAAAGGCAATAGAAAGGGAACAACTGTAGCAACACTTGCATAAAATACTTAAACATTACTAATGTTTCTTAAAGTCACTTCACTGCTTTCAATGTCAACTGCAATATATTAATGGCGGGTTGAGCACTTATTGATTTGTCTGCTTAGCTGTTTATTATTTTACATCCCTGCTTTCTGCTCCCTCGACTTAATTTCCACTGAACAGTTGATTATTCAACTTTCTACTAATGTTGTAAATATTCTTTCCCTTTCAAAATCATTCCTGTTATAAGAAATCTCACCCTGCACCTTGTCGTCCTTGTAAATTCCTTTCCTGTTTCCAGCCTTCCTTTTGGCTCAAGACCGTGAATGGTGATTCCGCCTATTTCCTTGACCACCTTCCTTGTAATTCCATGTATGAATCTTTCCCATCAGGATTCTGCCTGTTTTAGAAAACTGGCATTAATCAAAACATGTATTATATCCTCTGTGACTCTGATCATGGTGACCCAGCTCACTTTTTTTTTTTTTAAATCTTGCCCGTGTCAATGATGCAGTAGTTCTCCAAGAAGCTGTTCTTGGTTGTCTCTTCCCTATCCAAATGTTGTTGCCTCTTGGTAATACTATACAAAGACATGGAGCTAGGTTCCAAAAAATTTCAAACAGCACCTCTTTCTTGATGGATGTAGTTGGGCATGATTTAGCCGTCTGAGTACGTTTTTTGCGTTGTTATTTTAAAAAAATAAAATAAATCAATATATTTATTTAAAGGTTATGACTTTTTTATAGTTGGCAAAATGCTAACTTTGCAGTTTAGAGTAAAAGTACCAAATGTATTTTTTTTTGTGTCAGAACTTGCAAACCATTCCACTTGTGACTCAGGCTGACACAATATGAAGAAAAGCTTCAGACCTATTCTGCTTAGGTGTATAATTTTACTTCAGTTAACAGTCTAAATTAAAACAAAACAATGTGAGGGCCAAGTGGTAGTATTGCTAGACTATTAATCTAGAAACCAGGTAAAGTTCTGGGGACAAGTTTGAAACCCACTATGGAATTTGAATTCATTTAATATCTGACATTAAGAGTCTGATAACGACCATGTTGATTTATTGGAAAACCTATCTGGCTCACTAATGTTCATCCAGCAAGCGAACTGCTGTTCTTACCTGGTCTGGCCTACATATGACTCTAGTCCCACAGCAAGGACTCTGAACTGCTCTTCGGCTGTAACAAGCCTTTAAAGTCTCAGAAAAGAAATAGAACTGAACAAACCACCTGGCATCAACCCAGCGCCAGAAATAACAATGGCAAAAACAGCCCTGTTGACCCTGCGAAGTCCTCCAAAATAACATCTGGGGGTTAGTGTCAAAGTTGGGAGAGCTGTCTCACAGACAATATCCCAGACATGACATCACCATCCATGGATGTACCTTGGTGGATGAGACCAGCAGAAGTGGTGACGTTGGTATGCAGTTGGGAGACAGCTGCCCTGGAAGTCCTCTACATTGGATACCATACAGTCTCGCAACTTCAGGTCAAAATTGGGTAAGGAAGCTGCCATGTTGAGCAAGCACTGAGGACAGCAAGGGGACAGAATGTATTCTTGGTGGAGGATTTCAGTGTCCACCACTGAGTGGCTTGGCAGGAACACTATTGATCAAGCTGGTTGTGCCCTAAAGGTTATTGCTGCTAAATTGAGTCTGGGGCAAGTAGTGAGGGAACCAGCAGGAGGAAAAAACGTAGTTGACATCATCCTCACCAATCTGCCAGCTGCAGATGCATCTGACCATGTCAGTATAGGTAAGAGTGAACACCAGGTGCTCCTTGTGGAGAAGATGTCCCACCTTCACGTTGAGAATATCCTCATTGTGTTGTGTGACACTATTACTGTGCTAAATGGGACAGACTTCAAACAGATCTAACAACTCAAGACTGGGCATCCATGAGGTGCTGTGGGTGATCATAATCATGCTACAATTTAATCTGCAACCACGTGGCCCGGCATATCCCACCACTGTACCATTACCGTCAAGCCAGCAGACTAACCCTGTTTTAGAGAAGCGTGCAGGAGGGCATACCAAGGAGCACCTCCAGGTCTACCTAAAAATGAGGTGTTAACCCAGTGAAGCTACATAACAAGGCTACTTGCACCCAAGACATTGTAAACAGCAAGTGATTAAAAAGAAACAAGTGATTTCACAACCAACAGATCAGATCTAAGTTCTGCAGACCTCCCCATGTCCAGTTGTGAATAGTGGTGAACAATTAAATAAGTCGCCAGAGGAGGAGTTCACACAAAGATCCCCAACAATGTAGGAACCCAGCACATCCGTGCAAAAGACAAGACTGAAGCATTTGCAATAATCTTCAGCCAGAAGTGCTGAGTGGTCAATCCATCCCAATCTCCTCCAGGGTCCCCAGCACCGCAGATGCCCGTCTCCAGCCAATTGGATTCATTCCATGTGATAACAAGAAATAGTTGGAGGTAGTGAATATTGTAAAGGCTGTGGGCCCTGAGGTACTGAATTGTTGTGCTCCAGAACTTGATACACCCTTAACCAATGCTGCAGTACAGCTACAACACTGGCATCTATTTGACAAAGTGGAAAATTGCCCATGCATATCCTGTGAACACAGTGTAGGACAAATCTGTCTTTGGCCAACTAGTATAGTGATGGAAGGTGTCATCAACAGTGCTTCAAGCAGCACCAATTCAGCAATAGCCTGCTCATTGACACCCAATTTAGGTTCCATCAGGGGACTACTGAACTCTTATTGCAACCTTGGTTCAAACATGGACAAAAGAGCTGAATTCCAGAGGTGAAAATAACAGCCCTTGACATCGAGGCCTCATCTGACTGAGTGTGGCATCAAGAAGCCTTAGCAAAACTGGAGTCAATGAGAGTGTGGGAGAAAACACTGCTAGTTGGAGCCATACCTGACACATTGGAAGATTGTGGTAGTTGAAAGTCAGTCATCTAAGTTCCCACACATCTCTGCATGAGTTTCTCAGTAGTATCTAAGCCTAACTATTTTCAACTGCTTCAGCCATGACCTTCCCTTCATCTGGAATGTTTACTGATGTTCAATCAGTAAATGTTCAACACTATTTGCAGTTCCTCAGATACTGAAGTAGTCCATTTCAAATGCAACAAGATCTGGGTGATGTCCAGGTTGGTGCTGAAAAGTAACAAGTAATATTCGTGCTGCTGAAATGCTAGGCAATGACCTTTCCAGTAACAGAAAATTTAACCACTGCCCTTTTACATTCAACGGCATTATCATCACTGGACCCCCAGTATCAACATCCTGGGAGTTACCATTGACTAGAATTGACAAGGATTAGCAATATAAATATAGTGGCTACAAGAACAGGGCTAGGAATAGTGTACTAAGTCATCACCTGACTCCTCAAAGCCTGTCCACAAGGCACAAGTCAGTAGTTTGATGGAATTCCCCCTAATTGTCTTGAGTGCAGCTCCAACAGCATGCAATGCTTAAACTAGATGCTGTCCAGGACCAAGCAGGCCCCTTGATTGGCACCAAGTCCACAAACGTTTATTCCTTCCACTATCAATGTTCAGTAACAGCAGTGTGTACCATCTATAGGATGCGCTGTAAAAATTCACCAAAGCTCCTTAGACAGCACCTTCCAAACGCAACCACTTCTATTTAGAATGATAAGGACAGCAGATACATGGTATTCCCATCACCTGCAAGTTCCCCTCCAAGCCACTCACCATCCTGACTTGGAAATAAGTTGTTTTTCTCAATTGTTAGCTCAAAATTTTGGAACTTTTTCTCCATTGAGTGTTCTGGATCCACTTGAGTGCTATGGTTCAAGAAGATAGCTCACCACCATCAAGGAATGGGCAATAAATACTGGCTAAAGTAATGCTCACATCCCATGAGTGATTTCTCTTAAAAAGAAGTGTTGAATCAAAATAGGGTTCAATTTTGATGGATCCCAGTTTAACAGTTTTGGAATGTCTGGATTAGTTCTTCACCAATTGGGGCCACAGATTTTCTGACACAAAGCTCAGTCTGATAATTGTGAAGCTTAATCCGTCATTATTGAGGTAAGAATCCTGCAGGGGAACTTCAAGACAAAAGCAATACTTCCGGCTGGAATCCGCATTCTGAGTTGAAACTCTGAGCAATGACGAAGCTGACATTTAATAACGTATTCTGGAGTTTTGCTTTTACCTTTTGAGATTTGGGGACTATTTATGTAGCTCTTTTTCTTGGGTGAGTACCACTGATTTGAAAGAGTGGCTTGACTGTAGAAGCAGTAACCTTTTGGAAGAAATGAACTTTCCTCACATCATAACTCAAGAGTTACACACTTAATGCAGTGGTTTTACTCATTCAGACTAGTGCTTATGCTTTTTGCAGAGGTGTGTACACTATAGCTGTATTATTACTACCACTGCTGAACTATTGCATAGTTCAGTTGTACAATTAATTTATAACAATTTTTATTAAATTGGTGCCTAAACATAGGAAAATGTCCTAAACTTCAGTGTTATCAAGTGTTAATACAAGCCAAAGGAGAAGAAAAGATTACAGAAAGGAAATAGAAGTAATGGCAAGAATAGAATGGTAAAGCTGTTGATAGTTTGACATGAGGATGAACATTTTCAAGTTTGGGCATTTGTGAACTAGAAATCGATGAAGGCTTGTCAGCCTTCAAAGATGCAAGTTAGGAAATAGGTTCAGTCAAAACTTCCTAAGTTTGAGAGGTGCAAAATAGGAAGAAGGCCAGATTGAGGTGCATCAGAAAGGCAAGTCTGAAAGTGACAAAATCTTGGCATGGATTTCAGCAGCACGTGGACTATGTAGGGAAGGTGATGTTACAGAGGTAAAATTAGGCAGTCTTGGTGCTAGGCAATATACGGTTTTGGAAGATCAGCTTCAAGCCAAACAACATATTTGAGTTGGAATCGGGCTAGTTCAACTTAGACTGGTAGACATAATCATAGAGCTGTTAATACCACAGAAGGAGGCCTTTGACTCTTGTCTGTGTTGGCAGTTTGAATGAGCATCTCACCTAATGGCATTCTACTGCTTTCTTTCTGTAACCCTGCAAGTTGTTGTTTTTTTCAAATAACCATCAAATTCTCTTTGCCTTGATTGAACATGCCTCCACCACACAGGCAGTGCATTCCGTAAGACCATGAGAAATAAGAATAGGCTGTTCAACCCTTAAAGCCTGTTCCACCATTCAGTAGGATCTTGGCAACCCAACATTCCTCCTGTCCACTTTCCTGTGTTTTCCTTGTAACCTTGGATTTGCCTACTAATCGAGAATCTATCTTAATCTCAGACTGAAATATCCACAAGGACTCTGCCCCCAAACTCTCTATGGCACGGAGTTCCAAAGAAACTCACCCCTTTGAGAGAAGAAACTCCAGACCTTAATCCCTTGGCATTGATAAGAATTCTTTATATCACACTTGGTATACTAATTACTTTACACCTGTGCCCCCTCATTCTTGATACTGTCACAAGTGGGAACATTTTCTTATTTACTCAGTGCAAAGCCCTCCTGATTTTGAATACTTCAATCCATCCTCTCTCCACCAAAGAGAACAGTCACAGCTTCCCCATCTGTTGTCTTAATTGAAATTCCTGATCCGTGGAGCAATTCTTATAAATATCATTTGAACTTTCTTCAATATCTTCATGTCTGTTTTAAAGCGCAGAACCACAAATCAGATGTAGTACTCCAGCTAAGTCTGAACTAGTGCCGCCTTTAAGTTCAACATGACTATGTTGCTTGTACTTGTACTTCCTGCTCTTACCACTAATTGACACAGAACGCATATAAACTGCTTTCAACCTACCCTGGCTCCCTTTTTAATGATTTAAACTGCCCATCCTGAAATGCACACAAATGATGGCCCAGCCAGTGATAGCCATATCCCATAAGCAAAGTTGTCTTTTTTTAAAATCGAAATCACACACAGACACACATTCATTGTTCGTAGCTTTTTGTATTGCTTGTCCATGTTCTTCCTACCAAAATGTATCATCTCCCTCTTCTCTACATTGAACTTCATCTGTCAACTGTCTGATTCTTCCAATTCATCAGTTTCTTTTTTGAAATTCAACATCATCCTCCATGTGGTTTTCCATGTTTCCACGTTTCATATCATTTGCAAATCTTTAAAATTGTTCCTTTTGTGCCAAAGTCTAGATCAATGCCCTCCACCTTCTTTTATGCACAAGATCTCAAAAAATTTTATACCCAGGATCCAACCCTGAGAAAATGTAGAATTAAATCTAAAACCAAGCATGTATGATTATTCATTTTGCCCTCCACTCACCAAGTCTGTGTGACACCTGTGACTGCACAACCCTTGAAATTGTACTTTGACACGGTTAGTAGTGTACAGTTGATCAACTGGATATCCGAGAGACAAGTATGACGTGTGGTCTTGATTTGGGAGGTTGCTGTCTCATGGAGGTACATGGAGCCAAAATAAGACTTCATTTTAAAAGCTTAGGATGGTAAACGCAAGTACAACATTGTTGTGCCTTGATTTGACTTCAGATCTACATTGTTTTGCAGTAATTATCTCCATAATAACTCTTGGTTTGTAAATTAAACATTCAATGGAAGTTTGTAACCAACCCACCAAATGTCTGCTTGAAGGAATGGATTTGAGACCAACATGATTTGTTCCATTGCTTCTAATTCTTGAAATTGCCTGTTGAATTTCCCTGCTAACTTTCTCAGTTGTGCACAGAAGTTTTACTGGCTGGAACATTTTTTTATCTGTTTTTCAATATTTTAAGTTTTTTTTTTTGTCCTTTTTTAATTAGGAGGAACACAGACCCAGCTTTAATTTGAATACATTCACAGCACTGATAATTGCGAAGTCCCAATCCCATTCCCGCAATTCACAGTTCAGCTCATTCAGTTTTGATGTTATGTTTTGTGAGGAACCATGCATTGTCTGACACCTCATTGCACACGCATTTCCTTGATTTAAAAGAAGTGGTGTTTCTAAGCATTAAATCTTTACAGCAGCTTTGCTCAACTTAACCACCTCTCCTCATCAGTGTGGATGAATAGTTCACCTTAAGCATAGTTTGTTGAGTAAGAATTTAAACAAATAGTGCGAAAGGGCTGTTGCTTGAATCAAGTTTACAGTCTTAACAATGACTTTCATTGCATGAATGTTGTCCATAAATTTACTTGTTAAGGTTTTACTGGATTATACAGTGATCATTGACAAAAGAGGCAAACTCAGAATGAGTTCTGGAAAATAGAACAAAGGCTGCATTTATGCCAAGCAATGCTGGTGCACCATCAGTTGTAATGGAACCCAGCTTCTTGATTGACATGTTTTTCTTAAGCACATATCTTTTGAGTTCATTGTGGATATCCTCACCTCTTGTTCTCTTTTTAAGGGCAGAAGGGTGAGAAGATCTCTTTAGTTATCACAATAATATTCTTTAAAAAGCATGCGTATAAAAGCAATCAGCTGGGCTGTATCATGTCGACGGATTCATCGAGCTACAGTGTGAAGCATTCGCAGTCCTTCAGGTGCTACTATAGTTGTTGAAAGACGTCTTTGAACAAAGATTACACTCATTATTTTTGTGTTGTAGAAGCATCAAGTGATGTGCTCTGGATTGCTGTTATTATTTCTTTGTTTTAAAGTGAATAAAAAGTCAGCGGCCACAGCTATTGTATCTTTAATTACTTTGCCACCTGTACATTATACCTTGTGTTTTGCCAGGAAATGGCAAATGTGAAATGATGTTTCACTGCAGTCCTTATCTTTTGCTGGTTGAAAGTAAAATGACCTGAGCTTTCAAAATGGTCTTCAGCTTTGTACGAAGCATACTGTTTGAGGGAAAGCTATCCTTAAATTTACTGTATGTCATTGTTCCAAATTACCTTTATACTACTTGACATGCTTTGATGACATGTAAAACAAACGCTCTTTGCAACTGTTAACAGAAATTCATTTTCCCATTCCATGTGGAAGTTTTGATTTCTTTATAGATGATCAGGGTTCTTCACTCATCATTATTGTTTGAAGTTGCACATTTTAGCAAAAAAAAAAGTAAAAGCCAATCTAGCAATACCTGCTAGCTTACAACTAAGAACACACCTTTGGGTTAGAAATGTGCACTAGATGTGACAAACAACCAAGTGTGAAGGTTTTTTTTTTTTAAACCAAGTTTTAAGATTGAATATCAAACTTGAATTCTGTATTTGCACCCAATCATGAGTTTTAAATGTGGCTCTGAAAGCTGCTTTTCCCTCTACTGTCTTCACCTTGTGGTTCATGACATTACTCTGTGCTCACCATGGCTGCAGATTGGATCTGTAGTGTTGCTGGCTGCTTTCAAATGTATTGACTCGAGGTTGTTCCCGTGGTCACAATTTGTTTCTGGGGCTCCAGATTGGCTTCTGTCACTTGGGTCTTGCATGCAGGGCATGGTAGGGTTCTCCATAAATTTTCTTCTCAGTGACCAGCAGCTTCTGGAAGCAGATGTCATGCAGCAATAAGATTTTTGTTGTGCATACACAGCTTAGAGGGAGCACCGGTGCTGTGTTCTCTATACAGCAGAATTCTCAGAGGACGATGAGGGGCTGAGAATGGGATTCTCTGACTGTCAGAGACTCTGCAGTCAACCATCCAGTCAGGGTCTGCAGTTTGGAGACCGTTTGATCCAGATCATTGATATATAAATCTGGGAAAGCAAGGGCCCAAACACTGGGGAGCTCCAATAGAAAACTTGCCACACCATGTCAAACATCCATTATCCATTGCTCTGTCTCTGTCACTCAGCTAATTTTTTTGCCTATGTTGCTAATGTCAATTTTTTTAATTCCATGAGTTCTAACTTTGTTCATAAGTATCAAAAACAGAAATTGCTGGAAAAGCTGAGCAGGTCTGGCAGCATCTGTGAAGAGAAATCGGAGTTAACATTTCAAGTCCAGTGACCCTTCCTCAATATCAGATAACCCTGATATATCCTTCATTATTTTCTCATTACTCTGATCTCTCCGATTAACTAACTTCTTAATTTTAGTGCTGCCTCTATATTTTGTGTACCTTTCTCATATGCTAGTTCCCGTAGCCATGTCAAGTTAATTTTAAACCCTCCTAGCACTAGCAAAACACCCCAAAAGGACCTCCGTTATGGCTCAGTTCAGGTGTAGACTATCTGGCCTGTACGGTTCCCATTCCTAACTATTGAAATGTGTATCACTGTGTAGTTCTTCCAGTTTTCCTTGTACAACCTCCTACAGCTGAGCCACCTGTAGTGCCTTGAATTTGGTTCTGACTGTGGTCCCCAGTCAAACCAACCTTTCATCAATGTTCAAACTTGAACAGTGGTTGGAGACTGTGTGATGCACTCTGAGGACTCCCTGTCCTACCAACCTAGTGTGTTTTGACTGCTTGGTGGTCACCCATTCCCTCTCCCTGCATACTGTTGAGCTGGGGAGTGACTATATCTATAAACCCACACAGCTCTCGCTCTCACTGATGCACTGCCGTGACACCACCTGCTGCTCAAGGTCTGAAATGTGGAGGTGAAGCTGCTGCAACTGATTACACTTGCTACACAACTGGTTATTGCACGTGTCCTGGAATTGCACAGGACATGCATTCTCAAGGTTGATGCATCCCTGCCATTTCTTTTTATTAACTCTTACTACTGCTAAAACAACTTGCCACCTCTCCTCTATCCCTCTTCTATCCGCCTCCCACTCTCTCCCTATTTATTTCAAAACCCCCTTCCCCTCCCCCTTTTCTGATGAAGGGTCTAGGCCCGAAACGTCAGCCTCTCTGCTCCTATGATGCTGCTTGGCCTGCTGTGTTCATCCAGCCCTGCACCTTGTTGTCTCGGATTCTCCAGCATCTGCAGTTCCTACTATCTCTGCCAAAACAATAAACCTGGCAACTGTTAATAAAATCTTATTGATAAATCTGATTAATACTTGACATACTTTACTTGTTGTATTAAACATTGAGGCACTTCTTTCCCTTTTGTGCACCAAATTCTCACAAGAAACAATTTCAATACCAGAGTCAGGTATGGTCTCCTGACCAAATGCCCCTTACTGATGGAGAGGGAATGGAATTGGCTAGAGAATAGTGTTGGACTAAGACAACTGCTTCAGTATTCATAGGAAATTATGGCTAATCTGGCATGTTGGGCAAGCAATCTGACAGCACTGGCATTGGAGGGGTTGAGAAATTATATTGAAGTAGAGTTAGGTGTCCTCTATCTTGAATTTATACATTTGTAAGTTTTAAGTAAACTTGAGTGAACAATGTAATGTTCCGTGGATGCCTCAAAATGTTTGGGGAACTTTACTCTTTTAATTGATACTTGATAAGCTGGCACACGATGTCCTGTTCTTTTATACCAGCATGTTAAAAAGGATGTTAGAGTTTGATTGCAGGGTAAAGTTAATAATGTGCAAGTGGCATTACAGGATATTCTCTGCCAAGCTGAATAGACCCAGCTAAAGGAACCATCAAACTGAACAATGGAAGGGATGTTTTGGAGGATGGAGCGGTTTATTGTTAAAGTCTAATGCATCATAATCACAACTCCATTTGTGACCTTATTTGGTGTAATTTCAGTGCTGTGGAAACATTTGAACTGTTTGAAACATGGAGTTAACTGGAAAAGTGTGCAATAATTTAAGACTAAAACACGTTTATAGATTTTGAGTCAGAGGGGAGTTTGCCATAGTTGTAAATTGTAAAACCAGCGGAGTTGAGGCTGCAATCCACATGCTGTAGGGAGTGGTTCAGGAAGGCAGCTCACCACCACCTTCTCAAGCCAGCTCGAGATGGGCAATAAATGCTGTCCAGCCAGTGATACCCATGACCCACAAGTGAACAAAAATAATGTTTCTGAAGGGTTCACGTGAAATCATTATCTTGACTGCCTATTCATCTGTATTAATCTTTGCTAGCATTCAATTCTGCTGTGTTCCTTGTGGGTAATTTAGGTAGTTATCTCTTGGTTGCTGGTCAGATTGTAAAATTTGTTGAGGTACGATAACTCTGTAGAAATTATATGCTTGTAGGTTTTAACTAAACTTGAATGAACCATGTATTTTTGCAAATTGATGACTTGGAAGCATTTTTGAGCCCTTTATAAAAGTGATTTTCCCATCAGCCAACTGTGAAGTCCTGGGATTAAGAGAGCACTTTTGCTCTGACCCAGGCTGGCCATTAGTTAACTACCTTCTGCAACAACTCGCATCAGTTACTCATCATTGTAAGAAATTACTTTCTACACGTAAAATGTACTGCTGTTCTTCATTTACCTACATCACCATATAGTACAGCAGGACTAGAAGAACTGTAACATGTTTTTTCTTTAAGCAACTGCAGAAACAAAGAATTTCTATTGCTCCTCTGTTTCATAATCTGCTGCTTGAAGCTACTCTTGCCAAGTGGCACATCATGTATGCTTTATTGCCTGTCTTGTGCCATTCTTTGACATCTACTGTTGCTTGTCTGCGAACGCTGTGCCATTCATCGTCCAAGTACACTGAGTTTGATTTCTTATGCTGTGCTCCATTTCCTCTTCGCAAAGAGATTTATGTAGCTTTTCAGCTCTGATCAAATGTCCAAAACATTAGCACTTTTTTTTTCTCCTGAGTGCCACCATTTTAGGCATTCTTTTTCAAGAATGTCAAGTACCTTTTCCATTTACAGACCATAAGACAAAAATAATCTTTAGCTTGTGTCTTAGCATCCTCATTTAAAAGATCTGTATTTTCTTCCAAAAGATCTCATTTCTCAGTTTTCTAAGGCATATGGGAAACTTGATCATAGTAAATTGAGTTTTTTCTTAAATTTGGGCAATCTTGTTGTGGCATTCTTCATTTTTCACAAAACTCGCTTCTGCTGTCTTTATCCTTCTAACTTTTGCCATTTTCTGTCATCGTTTGCCCTAAATGGACAAATATTTCCTTGTTCCAGTGTAACACAATCCATTTTCAATCTTTAGTTTCTTTGATACATGTGAATTGTGTATGAACACCTAAAAAATAGAGAATGGAAGTTAGAAGGGATACATTAGAAGAAACCAGAGTGATAATTGAACTGGATAGTGTCGCTCTTGAACCAGTAGATAAGTTTGTCCATTTGGAATAAATAGTAGCAGAAGAATATAAATGTGATACAGCCATTACTAGAAGAATGTGACCCTCCACTCCCAAATTTTCAGTACCATTTATTCTGCTAACTGCTGGCATAACAGCTTCTACGTTCTAGCAGTTTTTGCTTCATTGGTTTTGTTTTCTATATATTGCTGAGGATATTGATTTATTTGCTCATTAATATTTGCCTGTTACCCTTTTGCTTTTCTATAAAGCTAAAAACATTAAGCTGACTGTCTTCTCTATGAATTCAGTGTTCAGAAGAGTTGAAACAAGCATTCTCCTAATGACCTTTCTTGGTTTGGTCATACTTCAGAAGTGTGAACATTCTAATTGCTGACACTACCAACAAGGTAACCTCTGAGATATTACTCCCATCTTCACTGAGTGCTTTTACATTTTGAAAGTAGATAAATTGATGAGGAAGAAGTAGTTGGAGAAGGATAGTTAGATCTGGTCATTGTCCACTCAGGTTACCTTTTGGATGGAACTATGGGTGAGAACAACACAAATGATGGTGAGACTGAGGGGTACTTAAGTCATGGGAATGAGAGTATAAAGGTGATATTTAAAATGCTTTATTCATGGAATCTGAGCCTTGCTGTTAGGCTAGCCTTTGTTGCCCATCCTTCATTGCCTGTGAGCCCTCAACCCTTTTGTATACCCCTTTTGAGAGTGTACCCATTTTCTGATGGTAAAGCTCGAGCCAGATCAGAGGATGAGACTTGGCTTTATAGACAATAAGTTTTTTTTATTTTCCTTTTTGCTTACAATGTAGGTCAGGTACTGAACAGTGTCGTTTTTGTCCTGTTTATAATAAACTTGCATTATTACATACAAGAACCATTTAAAGTAGTCTTATTGTGAACATCAGAAAGAAAATTTCAATACACTTTACTCCCACAACAACCTTTACAGCCCTGAAACTTCAGTGAAGGGTCATTTCTGTCTTTACACTAAAGCTGCTTGTTCCTTTGGCATGTTTTTAATTTGTTTCCTTTTCAGCAATGTTCTGTGCATTCACTCAATTTTTTTTTTTTAGTTGATGTATTTTTCTGAGACCCTTAAAAAAAGCTGCTCACTTTGGTTACTTATTACTTAACATAAGAACTAGGAGCAGGAGTAGGCCATCTGGCCCCTCGAGCCTGCCCCGCTATTTAATAAGATCATGACTGATCTTTTTGAGACTCCGCTCCACTTACCTGCCCACTCACCATAACCCTTAATTCCTTTACTGTTCAAAAATTTATCTAGCCTTGCCTTAAAAACATTCAGCAAGGTAGCTTCATCCGCTTCACTGGGCAGGGAATTCCACAGATTCAAAACCCTTTGGGTGAAGAAGTTCCTCCTGACCTCAGTCCTACATCTGCTTCCCTTTTATTTTGAGGCGATGCCCTCTAGTCCTAGTTTCACCTGCTAGCAGAAACAACCTCCCTGCCTCCACCTTATCTATTCCCTTCATAATCTTTTATGTTTCTATAAGATCTCCCCTCATTCTTCTCTAACATGTGCTCCTTACACTTGTATTTTTAACAGCCTAGTAGAATGGCTTCCTCTCTGATACCTTAACAGCCTTTTGTTCATGGATCTTTGACTTGCTGACTTGTAAGTCACTTGGGACTTCTTTATGGCCAAGACTGCTTAGACACTGTAAATACCAGCACCTCTGTTGTTAGGGATCTCTTCTATCTGAATAAATCTGCAAATATGTTTCATACGACTTTGATTTTGTGTCACTGGACTTCTGTCATTAGGCAGACAGCAGTTTCATAGAACCAAAGAATGAATCATGGAATACTTGCAGTGGGGAAAAAGGCCACTCATCCCATTGAGTCTGCACTAATCCTCTGAAGGCCATCCCACCCAGACCCAACGCCCTACCATTATCCCTATAATCCCTGAGTTACCATAACTAACCTACACATCCTCGGACACTGCAGACAATTTAGCATGGCCAATCCACCTAATTTGCCCATCTTTGGACTGTGGGAGGAAACCAGAGCACCCAGCAGAAACCCAAGCAGATGCAGGGAGAACATGCAATCTCCACATAGTTACCCAAGGCTGGAATTGAACCTAGTCCTTGGTGCTGTGAAGCAGCAGCGCTCACCACTGAGCTGCTGATCTTTTTTTTTTTAGTGTTTTTTTTTTGCAAATGCATTGAGCTATACACTTCAAGGGTTTAAAGACCTTATTTAAAATGCATGTAAACAAAGCAGACCTCAGAAACCCTGGTGCCAGTCGTGAAACAAATCTAGTGAAACTAAAATCCATGTCTTCTACTTAGCACAAAATAACATCAGTGATAAATTCTGAGCCTTCATTATATATCCCAGCAGGGAAAAATGAAGTATCTTTGAAATGCATTTTCATTTTCAATTACAGTTCACTCATCTCAATGTAACTATCCTTCACTTTGACAATAGAATCACACTATATTTAAATGTACAAAACTCTTTCTTGGCAATCATATTGTACACAAGTTAGTTTTGACTATGACATTTGTTTTCTTTGCATTTGCTCTTGATAAAGCATTTACTATGATATTGTTTCTTCCTGCAATGTGATTTTTAAACTCTGTGGTCTTAGCATTAAACTCCCATGAAACCATCTCAGATTTTTGTTATGAAACCTTGCTAAGTATGTTAGTAGATTATGGTCAGCATAAATAAGTCTTTGTAACTTCTTCAAGGTGGGTATCTTTGGAGGAGGCTCCGCAGTAGGGTTTTCTGTCACTCGGACAGCAAGAACTGCGGATGCTGGAGTCCTGATGAAGGGTGTAAACGCAAAATGTCGACTTCCATGCTCTTCTGATGCTGCCTGATCTGTGTTCCTCTAGCTCCACACTATTAAATCTGACTTCAGCATCTGCAGTTCTTGCTATCTCCTAAGTCTTTGCAAAGTTGTTGGGTATGTAGACTTCAAGGTATTGTAAAGCCAATGTCAAACTAAAAGTCTCTATTGAAGTTGAAAGTTTCTGTTGGCATGAATTCACCTTTTGTGAAAAAAAACTGGTTGTCAGTCTCTAAGTCCTCCTCCTGTTAGAATACTGCGCCAGAACAGTCTTCACTGGCATCAGCAGCCAATTTAAGGGGCTTAGTATTATTCATTGCTGCTAAAATCAGTGCACTAGGGAGTACAGCTTTCAGTCTATCAAAGGCACCCTGGCATATATTTTGCCTATTTAAGTTTTCCTTAATTTAAAAGACTTGCCAAAAGAGCCACTACAATGCTGAAATTAACAACAAATTTTAGATAAAGCTTACTTGTGGAGGTATGTAACACTTTCTTTTTCATTTTGTCTTGGGCATGAGTAACCGCACAATTTGCTTTTACTGCTGCTTCTGTGTGTGCCCCCTGGCCTCGTTCCACAGTGTGGTCCAAATAGGTTACATCTGCTTTGGCGTTTTTACTTTTAGCCAGGTTTATAACGAAATTGGCACTTTGTACTATCAGACCATTCATACTTCCTTGAGTGGAAGTAA
>NW_025967137.1:0-25000 GCF_021869965.1 Rhincodon typus
TTTTCCCCTCAATTCTATTTGGAACTGTAAGTTGCAAATGAGAAGTGAACATTGAACTTTAAACAGTAGCTGGTTTTGAAAAAAAAAAAACAACAAAGACCATCCTGGGCCTCCTGCAGTGCCACAACGATGCCACCCAAAGGTTGCAGGAACAGCATCTCATATTTTGCTTGGGAACCCTGCAGCCAATAGTATCAATGTGGACTTCACAAGCTTCAAAATCTCCCCTCCCCAACCGCATCCCAAAACCAGCCCAGCTCGTACCCGTCTCCCTAACCTGTCCTCCCATCTATCAAGTCTTCCCACCTCAAACCCCACCCCCACCTCCTACCTACTAGCCTCATCCCGCCTCCTTGACCTGTCTGTCCTCCCTGGACCAACCTATCCCCTCCCTAACTCCCCACCTACACTCACCTTTACTGGCTCCAACCCCACCACCTTGACCAGTCTGTCTCCTCTCCACCTATCTTCTCCTTTATCTATCTTCTATCCGCCTCCCCCTTTCTCCCTATTTATTTCAGAATCCCCTTTCCCTCCCCCATTTCTGAAGAAGGGTCTAGACCCGAAACATCAGCTTTCCTGCTCGACTTGCTGTGTTCATCCAGCTCTACACCTTGTTATCTTAGAAGAAAAGATTGACGCTTGTTGTTGGGAACTGGCCTCAGAAGATAACGTAGGATAATTACTGCTCTAAGAACACTGTACACAAACCAGCACTGGGATATTGTTATGCTCAGAAACTGGCAGCTGTTTGGATGTTATATTAGTCAATCAAAGGAGGACCAGTGCTGACCAGCCAACTGTAGAGAATGTTAGAAAAAGAGAGAAAAAAAAAGGAGTGAACAGGCTCTGACAGTGTTTTAGGCAGAAGGCAGTTTCGCTTTTGATGCGGATGGAACAGGAAGCTGTCTTTTTGGTTTCGCTATGTTGAGTTATTATCCTACTATCAACTTGTTGAAAGTTCTGAGCAAAGAACACCAATCTGTAAGAAATAAATAAGTCTCCAGTTGTCTGTAGAAATTGTTTACATTGACGGGTGATTTCAGAATTCAAGCAAGATATACAGTCCTATTTACCTACAACATAACCCATCATCAAAGGATTTCATGAAAGCCTGATGTTCATTGTTAAAACATTTATTAAACAGGCAAGTTATAATATTTTTAAAGTTTATCCCTTAATTATGTGTGTGTGGGTGGTTACAATAAAAAAAATTAAGGTTAGATCATAAAATATTAATTAGATAGGCTTGTAGTTTCAGTTTCCTGCCAGTTACATTTTTAATAACATTGTCACTTTGTGTGACAGTTATTAACTTGCGTCCAATATTTGTTATTGGTAAAGGTCTAGTTAGGAACAATTGAGCAAATTTGAGAGTCATTGAATGGTTTAAGTTCACTATATTGCAAATTCATTGATAGTGAGATTGGTTTGGGTTAGTAGGCTATCCTTGTGTTGTAACAATGATTTTTCTCCTGAACAAAGGGAAAACCTAGAATCTACAATATGTAGTTTTTGTCTTTGTCTGAAAGAGGGAAGGATGGCATAATTATGTCCAAGAACCTTTGTCCCATCCTTTAAAAGCAGCAGATAATTAACTGCACAAGTCAGAATTTATACTATCCAATATATTGTGAAATTTGAAATTTCTAAAAATTGTCAAAGATGATTGAATGAATTAACCAAATATGTCTGAAGGGGGAAAAAGGATAGATTTTCTTTGTTTTTCAGATAACTGCAAATAGAGTAAGGTTACCAACAGCTTCAAGAAGTTTTAAATCTGTCCACAGACTTTTACCAGCAGTGATAGACAAATCATCCTTAACCCACAGAAGATATTTGTTCATCGAAATCAAGAGTAGAAGGTACAACGATCACAGAAACTTGGCTGCATGGGTAGCAGGACTAAAGGATACACATCCTATTGAAAAGGACAGACAGATAAAGTAAAGGGAACTGGGTTGCATTGTTAGTAAGAAATGAGATTAAACCAATAGCAAGAAATGATATAGTTAGAAGGCATAGAAGCCACAGAAGCCACATGGATAGAGAGTTGAGGAACCACAAAAAGGAAAAAAAATGCGAGTTGTGTACAGGCCTCCGGGCAGTAGTCAGTAGAGGGAAATACAAAAAAAAGCCAGGAGATAGAAAAAGTCTAAAGAAAGGCACTATTACAATAATTTTGTGGGAACCTTTAAATATGTAGGTGGACTAGGAAAATCAGTTTGGTAGGGAATCTCAAGAAATCCATAGAACGTCAACTAGATTTTTTTTTTGAAGCACAGCTTGTGGTAGAGCCCATGAGGGAACAGCCACTTCTGGATTTGTTGATAAGCTGTCTAATCAAGTCTACCTCATTGCATAAATTGAAGGAACCTGTAGAATTCACCCTGCAGTTTTTTAAAAAAAAAAAAAAGAGAGAAATTGGAATCAGACGTAATAGTATTATTTTTACTCAATTGTAATGACAGATGTGAGGGAAGAGCTGGCCAGTTGAATGGAAGGAGATCTAACAGGGAAGATGGTGGAGCAGCAATGGCAGAAATTTCTGGGGGTAATTTGGGAGGCACAGCAGAAATTCATCCCCAGGCTGAGGCAACCATGGCTGACAAGAAAAAAATCAGGGCCAGCATAAAAAGCAAAAGAAAAAGCATACAAAAAGGTGGTGAAGATTAGTAGGAAGCCAGAGTATTGGGAAGTCCTTAAACCAGCAGAGAACAACTAAACAAGCAATAAACAGGATGTAGGAGGGGTGACGAAATAGAAGCATAGACTAACTAATTATAAAAAAAATTGCAAGAGTTTCTTTTTAAAGGTATCTAAAAAGGTAAGGGAAAGGCAATAGTGGACATTGGACCAATGAAAATTGAGGCTGGAGAAGTGGTAATGGAGAACAAAGAAATGGGGGAGGACTCATTAAGTACATTGCATCAGTTTCACAGTGGAAGACACTAGCAGTATTCCAAAACTTCGAAAGTCACGGGGCAGAGATGAATGTAATGGCCATCACTAAGGTAAGGGTGCCAGGGAAGCTGAGAGGGCTGAAGGTGAATACATCACCCAGACCAGATGGACTACAAAGAGATCTGAAAGAGATAGCTGAAGAGATTGTGGAGACATTGGTGGTGATCTTTCAGGAATCACTGGAAAATGGCTAATATAAATGCCATTGTTTAAGAAATTTGGGAGACAAAAGACAGGAAACTATAGGCCAGTCAACCTGACCTTGGTCATTGGTAAGATTTTAAGAGGCCATTATTAAGGAGGAGTTTGCCAAGTACTTGGAAGTGCATAGTAAAATAGGGCTTAGTCAGCACAGTTTTGTCAAGGGGAAGTCATGACTGACAAATCTACTGAGGTGGTAATGAGCAAGTTAGCCAAGGAAAGGCAGTGGATGTGATCAGTTTGGATTTCCAGAAGGCCTTTGACATACAGGATGCTGCTAAAGAAGAGCCCTTGGTGTTAGGAGGAAGGTACTGGCTGACTGGCAGTAGGTATATAAAAAAAAGGGGGTATTTTTCAGGATGGCAGCTAGTGACTAGTGCAGTTCTGATGAGGTCCATATTGGGACTACAACTACTCACACTATACATTAATGATCTGGATGAAGAAAGGAGGGAAGTGTTGCTAAGTTTGCAGATGACACAAAGATGGGTGGATGGACAGGTACTGCTGAGGAAGTGGAGAGACTGCAGAAGGACTTGAGACAAGCTAGGAGAGAGTGGGCAAAGTAGTGACATTTGGAATACAGTGCACAAAAGTTTGAGCTCATGCACTTTGGGAGGAAGATTAGGAGAAGTAGACTCTTCCAGATGGGAAAGTTTTGGAAAGGTGAAGCATAAATGGGACTGGGGAGTCCTTAAGGTGAACATGCAGGTTCAGCTGGCAGTTAGGAAGGCAAATGCAATGTTAGTATTAATTTCAAGAGAGTTAGAACACAAGAACAGATGTATTGCTGGGGCTGAATAAGGCTCTGCTTAAAACCACATTTTAGACTTGAGTGTTAAATAGAATGGTAATTAAATGTGAACATCAGGCTATAGGTTGTTTTCATTATCAACAAGATTTAATTGGAAATTTGACAAGTATGAAAATATTCATTGAGGCACTGGTAATTTAATATTCCAAATGGAACAATCTTACTCCCAGTGCTGAAGTGTGATAGTTAATGAATCTATAAAATGTGGTTAGGAGGCAGATATTTAAAATGTACGATTTGCAACTTGTTATTCTAATAAGTTTCTAATTGCAGACTAACAACTTACAGTTCTATTTTCACAAAGTGGACATAAAACAATAGACTTTAAAAGTGGTATGATGAGAATTTGAGTTTACTTATTCTTTCTTGGGACATGGGTGTGCCTAGCAAGGCCAGCATTTGTTGTCCACATTCCATTATCACTTGAACTGAATGGCTGCTAGATCACTTCAGACAGCACTTGTATCCTACAAGTGACTCCACAGCAGTGCAGGTCGCATCAAGTAAAGGAGATCATGAACCAGACTTTTTTTTTTTTTTAAAAAAAACCCACTAAGTCTACAGCAGCCCTACTCTGGTCCTGTTTGTAATGCAATCTAGAAGAGATGGAAAAATCTAGTACAAAACGTTTCAACCACTGCAACATTTGAATGAATCTATTATGGACATTAGCAATCATAAATCAACATGCCAAAAGTTGACAACAGTTATACAACTCTGAATCAAATTGAACATGTGAGCTAGTGGAAGTTGCTGCTTTGATTAGAATTCAACAGTTATCGTTCAGTAATTTGACTGTAAATAAGATGTTTAAAACCAGAACTGGACATACAAGTCATTCCTTGTCAGCTCGAGGCAGAAGAGGAGAAGAATCTACACTAAATACATACTCCAACATGCCGCACAGCCTGTGGGGCCAAAGTAACTACAGTAATGCAGCACACCCTCAGTACTGTGTTGAGGTGTGCTCAAGCTTTTAAGTGGGATTTAAAACCAAAGCTTTTACTTGGAGATGAGGGGTATGCTGACCATAGTTTTTTGTGTCATGAACACTGAAGTATGGGATAGTATGGACAGGAAGTCATTCAACCCCCAACACATTTGAATTAGCTCTTTCATGAAGCAATCCAGTTTCTCCCACGACAGCACCACATCCCTGCAATTTTCTCCCCCCATTTAAACATTTAAGTAATTTCCTCTGGAAAGCTGCAAGTGAATCTATTTTCCTCACTTTGAGGCAGTACATTCCAAATCCTAACTGTTGTTAAAAATCCCTTCCTTGGGCAGATTTTTAGAAAAAAAGTGAACGTGCATTAATTAATCCTCAATAATTAGGAATTTTCATAAAGAATTAGTAAACCATCCGATTGCAACTGATCCACCTATATGAACAAAACACCCAGCACAAGTGTTCTGTCCACTAGTTCCAAAGTTGTGAACTGTTATAAATCTGGCAGGAAAATGTAGGGTAATAGCTCACAGGACAGCCACAAAGATAGTACAATACTTGAAAACAGGCATTAGCAAAATTGTTGCCAGACAATAGGAGGAAAAATGGGGTCAGAGGGGCATTGTAGTGGAATGCCCAGCTTGTCCCAGATGTGAAAGATGTTCACATCTCAGAGGATGAAGAGAACATGAGAATGAAGTACCTGTCCGTGGAACCAGTTACATGAATTCTTACAGTGAAGGAAACCATTCACCCTACTGTGTCTGTACAAAGGCTGGCCTTTTAATCAGGTTAACAGCCCCAAAAGAAAATTCAACAGGTATTCACATTATTATACAATGAATATCTGGTCATAGAAGAGGCCCCTAGTGGATAATGAAAGTTATGAATGAAGGGAGCTTCATCTTACAGTCAAACAGCATGGAAGCAGATCCTTTTAGTTCAACTAGTCCATGCCAAACAATCCCAAACTAAACTAGTACCACCTGCCTGCTCCTGGCCCACATCTCTCCAAACCTTTCCTATTTATACACTTATCCAAATGTCTTTTGAACACTGTGCCCACATCCACCACTTCAAGAAGTTCGTTCCACATGTGAGCCATCCTCAAAAAAAAAATTGCCTCATATCTTTTTAAAAAATCTGTCACCTTAAAAAGGCACCCTTTTGTCTTTGCCCTACAATGGGGGGTTTCAAGACCACTACAATAGACTATCTATACCTCATTTTATAGATGTCTATAAAAGGTCACTAACAGTTTTTTTTTAAAACCTGTTTTAAGATAATTATATTCTGCATTATGGTTACATTTAAGTGCATAGATCATTTAATATACTGTTAATAATTTAGTTTGTTAAAATTTATCAAAATAACTAACAGGATTCTATTATACCTTTCTACTTAACCTCTCCAACTCTGCTAAACAAAATCCAGCTCTTAAAAGTTAACTTTGGTTACTTCTCCTTATGCAGACCATCAATTGTCTTTGATTTTATCACCCAGAAGCTACTTGGTTTATCTTGAGGTAACCTTTTACTATATAAAAAAAGTGAAAATTATTGCTGTTTTTGCTTGTTTGTATGATCCTATTGTAAGTTAAAATCAAGTGATTTTGGGTGTGTAACAATAGAAAACAAGACTAAAATCAGACTGTTGAGCACAGTGCAGTCCTCAGATGCAAGGTTGCTTCCTACAGCCCATGTATGAATTGCTCGAAGTTCAGAAGGTATACCCCATAAATCCAATCTAAAACACTAATTGGAAAATAGTACAGCTGTAGTGTCAGGAAAAAAAAAGCTTTACTTCACATTGATACTGCTGTTAAGTGTTAATGCTGCCTAAATCCATGGAGACTCTGGAGGATGAGAATATCTGACCCTGCTTCAGAGTTTGTTTGGCATCATCGATGACTCAGCTTCACCAAATTCTGCTTTGCACCAATGCAAGTTTAAATAATATTAATGGATCCCAATGCTGACAGTGAAATATCACTACCTGACTTACTTCCAATTTTCTTTGAAAATTGGATATTTTGGATCATTTTTAACAACTAAAAATGAATAGACAGTGCATTGTTGGGAGATACAATGCTGAACAGCAATTTAATAATTTCCAACATAAAAGAACTTGTATAAAATCCAGTGCCTAAAGTAGTTAGTTAATGATATAATTTCTTTGAAAAAAATCATTGGTTCTCCAGAAAAAAAAAGGATATTTCTCACCCTCAGTTTACAGGATTTAAGAAATGGAAGTTCAACATGTTCTAAGACAAACAAAAAGTGCAAAATCATGCCTTGGCATTAGCATGGATACCATTTATCATTAATCAGCAAATATCAAAGATAGTCTCAAACCGAACTCTTACCAGATCAGCATTGAAAAAAACTCATCCTTGGTAATTATAAAGCTGTAGACAAATATCAATACTGTTCAAATTTTATCTGTTAGCAGTATTTACTTTGTGCATATTTAAGCAGTTTCATATCAAAAGCAATACTTTGATATTAAAAGGAAGACAAGAATATTGGCCTCTGAGGTTTTGAACAATCAGCCTGTTTCATAAGAAAATGACCCTTGCTTCATTAACTGGAAGTGACTGACACTGTGCTACTATTCTTTTAATGTTATAATTATATGCTAGGAGTTCTGCACTGGGAAGTAATCTTCTGTCCGGAAGAGGGTTGGAGGTTCAAACTTTTGCTGTTGTCTCTTAGGCAATGATTTCTACAATGAGAAAAGCACAAAATCAGTTAGAATCAGGGTATCTGTCTTTTGTCATTCAGTATAAAAATTGCTTGTTCACTTTTTAAAAAAAAAACCTTGATCTCAACATCATTGGTTCTCCTAAAAGCAAACCATACCTCTTCTACAAATCTTCCAAGTAAATGACAGACAAGTCAGGGATTACAAAAATTCTGTACACCAGTCATTTAATAATGCATTTTAATTTGACAACTGGCAATGTAAAATCCAAAAGAAGATCCAGTGCCCAACTAAAAGTCAGCTGATTTAAATATAGTAAACAAATTAACAGCACACAGTACAAATCAAGTGTGGCATCTAGCTATAGCAATATATTACGAAATGAGTAATCCAGAAATCTAGACTAATAACCTGGAGATAATTGTTCAAATCTCATCATAGTAGTTGAAGAATTTGACTAAATAAAATTAAAAATCTAGATCAGCAGTAGTGATTGTGAAGCTACTGGATCATCAAAAACAGAAGCAGTTCTCAAATGCTTATTACTAAGGAAGTGGTCTGCCTTTATCCTGCCTGGCATATGAGTCCAAATCCAATGTGGTTGATGCACAATTGCGTTACACAAAGTACATTAAAATGAATAAAAACTGGACAAGACAAGACTTGACCTAAAAAACGTTAGTCTTGAGAATAAACTCACTCCAGCCCAGTCCTGCTCACCAACGTTCATTTTGGCAGCTCCGCCACAGATCAATTAAACCTGACAATCGTACTGACTGAATCACATCCTAGAGTTCTCTGTCCCACTGACAGAGGTGATGACAAACTCAGGAGTGGCATTGACAGTTCAACATTGATTTTTAACATCAGATCAAACATCAGCAAGTAAACCTTTTAACTGCCATGTACGCACTCCGGCAGATGAATCAGTGCTTTTCTAGTTAACACTATTTGGAAAAAACATTGAAGGTAGCAAGGGCACAATGGAATCTGAATAGAAGGCTTCAATGTCCAGCAGTGAGGAACTCAAGTACCGCTACTACAGCAACTGAGCTTTAAAGCTGTCTGACTGACCTTGCAGGGGGCAAGAACACCATTAGGAGTGGAAACTGCATGCACTTCTACTCGATCTGTCACAGATGCGTCTGCCGATGGAAATATTTGTAGGCGGGACCGCTGCACAGTTCCTGTGGAGATGAGGCCCACTCTCATGCAGGTTATCCTCAATTTACCAATTGTGGTACAAACACTGGTAAATGGGTCAAGAACAGATATGCCATGATATTTTGGGTACTAAAATCAGTAGGATTATATTTCCACACCAACTAACTTCACAGCCCAGCATATCCCTCACTCTACCATGACCATCAGACTACACAACCAAACCAGAAGTTCAGTGAGAAGATGAAGACAGCAAAATGTGGAAATAGCATGCTACAGAGACCTAAGCATTTTCTCAACCAATAACAAAAACAGAAGTTGCTGGAAAAGCTCAGCAAGTCTGGCTGTATTTGTGAAAAATCAGAATTAACGTTTCGGGTACAGTGACCCTTCCTCAACTGGGGAAGGGTCACCAGGCCCAAAGCTTTAACTGATGATTTTTCTTCAGACGCTGCCAGATTTGAACTCTTCCAGCAACTTCTGTTTTTGTTCCTGGTTTACAGGAACCACAGTTCTTATTTAGCTTCAACCAACAGATCAGATTGAGGTGCTGCAGTTCACATTCAGAGGCTTAGTGGTGATCCTTATACTCAACACATGAAAACAAAACAAAGACAAAGACAATGCATTTGCACCTGATAACCCACTTAAGATTCCCAATGAATGGCAGTTTTCAATGAAGTCTATTCACTTCACGCGAATCAAGGAACAATTGCATATAGGGAATGACAACATCCTTGCTTTGGTGATCAAGATCTGTGCCCCTGGCTATACTTCTAGTAAAGCTGTTCAAATACAGTTACAAACAGTACAGGATTATCCAGTATATTCCGTCAGTCATGGCAGCAGTCACATAAGGAGTAAATGCACATTTTTAATTTATTCTTCATTCATGGGATAAGCTAGCTAAATCTATCCAATAGCCATGGAAAGTTTCTAGGTCAAGATTGGTGAGTGGCTTGGAGGGGAACTTATAGATGCCTATATCTACCGCCCTCGCTCTTCTCAGCGAGGGAGAGAGGTTGAGGGTCTGGAACGCACTGTCAGAGAAGCCTTAGCGTTACTACAGTGCACCTTGGAAATAATTACACAATGCTACCATTGTGTAGAAGTGATAAAGGCAGGGAATGTTCCAAGTGGTACATGACAACATGCCAATCAAGTAGGCTGCTGGATAGTGTCAAACTTCTTGACTGCTACTGAAGCTGCATTCATCCAGGCAAGTGGACAGCATTCCATTGCATTGCTGAACTGTGCCGCACCAGGTTTAGGGAAACAAAGTTATTGCCACGGAACTCCAAGGCTCTGATCTGCTCTCGTATTTAAGTTAGTAGATCCAGTTCAATTATTGGTAACCAAGGATACTGATAATGGTGGATTCAGCACTGGTAAATCCATTGAACATCAAGGGATGAAGATTTGATTTTTTTTCTTGTTGGAGACAGTCACACCATTAGTATCAGACAATAAATGTTACTTGACATGGGGTGGAGGACAGGGGCATTCCTTCCCCAACTGAGGATTCTCTGCTATCGTGATTGAAAGTACCTTCAGTCATACCCAACCCCATCTGACACTTCTGCCCTCACCCCTTCTCTTCCCTCCAACGACAGCAGCCCCCAGTCGTCACTTATCATCCCATCAGCTTCCATATCCATTCTCTCCTACCCAAAACGCGCATCATTTAGTAAGCTAGGACAAAACACAAGCTGAATATCAATACTCTTTTACCTGCCCTTCCACCTCTCTCTGGATTCTGTCTCCCCACCACAGCTCAGCTTCAGCATAAGTCAGTTTTGCTCAAGTTCCTTGGTTGAATGCGACCTTGAAGTCAGGGGCTGTAACTCTCACCTTGCATCTGGAATTCAGCCATTTTGTCCATGTTTGAAACAAGGCTATAATGAGGTCAGGAGCCAAGTGACTCTGGCAGAACCCAACCTGGGTGCCAGTGAGCAGGTTATTGCTGAGAAGGTGCTTGATAGCACTTATCACTTTACTGATTACTGTCCCATCAGTCTACTGTCAATTAGCCAGATTGGATTTGTCCTGCTTTTTGTGCACAGGATATACCAGGCAGATGTCAGTGTTGTAACTGCAGTGGAAGAGCTTAGCTAGAGGGTGCACCAAGTTCTGGAGCACAAGTCTTCAGTACTCTTGCAGGAATGCTGTCAGGGCCCATAGCATTTGCAGTATCCAGTACCTCCAATTGTTTCTTGATATCATGAAGGGAATAGAATTGGCTGAAGACTGGCATCTGAAATGTTAGGGACCACAATGACCCATCGCGGCCTCCCCCAAACAGCACTTATGGCTGAAGATTGCTGTGAATGCATCAGCCTTGTCTTTTGCGCTGATGTGCTGGCTTCTTCCACCATGGAGGATGGGGATATTTATGCAGCCTCCTCCTCCAGTGAATCGTTTAATTATCCACCAACAACAACCGGATGTGACAGGACTGCTGGGCTTACATCTTATGCACTGGTAATGGAACATCACCTGGCTCTATCACTTGCTGTTTATGCCGAATGATATGCCAGTAGTCCTTTCTGAAGCTTCACCAGGGTGTTGCCTCATTTTCATGTGTGCCTGGTGCTACTCCACTCAACTAGAATGGATCCCCTGGCTTGATGGTAACAATTCAGTGGGGGATATACACAGGCCATAACATTTCAGATTCTGTTGTAGAATAATGCTGCTGATGTACAGTGCCTCAGATGCCCATTCTGGAGTTGCTACATCTGTTTGAAGTCACTACAACTGTTTGAAGTCTGTCCTACTGGGCACAGTGATAGCACCACACAACACGGAGGGTATTCTCCACAAAGTGGGACTGCATCTTCACAAGGACTGTGCGGTGGTCATTCTTACAGATACCATCATGAACATACGCATTTGCAGCAGACAGATTGGTGGTGGTCAAATATACATTTTTTTTTCCACTTTTTGGTTCTCTCCAGCTGCTGCATCCCAATCTAGCAGCAATGTCCTTTATTACTTGACCAGCTTAATCAGTTGTGCTGCTGCAGAGCTATTCTTGTGGTCGACATTGAAGTTCACCAAACTACATTTTGCACTCTTGCCACCCTCAGTGCTTCCTCCAAGTGTTGTTCAACATGGAGGAGTACTGATTCATCAGCTGAGGGAGGGCACTAAGTGGTAACAAGCAGGTTGTTTCCTTGTCCATCTTTAACTGGTGTCATGAGACTGCATGGTGTCCAGGAGTCAATGTAGGAGTTCCAAGGCAACTCTATACCACCGTCACCACCTCTGCTGGGTCTGTCCTGCCGCTGAGACAGGACATACACAGAAATGGCAATGGTGTCTGCTATGTTGTCTGTAAGATGTGATTTCAGGAGCGTGAATACATCAGGCTGTTACTTGTTTAGTCAGAGAGAGCTCTTCCAATTTTGGTACTAGCCTCCAGATGTTAGTATGGAGGACTTTGCAGAGTTGACAGGGCTATTTTTGTCATTGTCCTTTCTAGTGCAAAGTCAATGCCAGGTAGTGGTCTGGTTTCATTTCTTGTTGAGACGACTTAGGCATTGAGCGGCTTGCTAGGCAGTTGAGAGTCAACCACATTTGGTGGGTCTGGAGTCATATCTACACTAGACCAGGTCAACATAGTAGATGTCCTTCAGGGAAGGACATTAGTGAACCATATTTTTATTTCCCCCAACAAAATCAACACTGGTTTCACAGTTGTCATTTGATTCTTAATTCCAGATTATTATTTTCATAGAATTCAAAACCTGGATTCCCAGAACATTAGCCAAGGTTCAGGATTAATTGTCTAATACTATTAGATAATATCAGTAATCATTGTCAATTTCAAAGAACAGGATAAAGCAGTAAACCTCAATTCTGGGAATTTTTATATTTAAAAATAAAAGAGGAACAATACCCACATTAAGGAATGCTGGAGAACCGATTGAGTGCCAGATTTTTCTAAAGGTGCTGGGAAAGCTTCCAACTTCGGCTTCAGCTTGTGTAACTTGATTATCTAGAACACATACATTTTGTCCAACCATCTTGACAAAGGCCTGTAATTTACATCGGTATATTGTTAGTTAAATATACACCCGATTGCATTTTTATAGTTTAGATAGCTTTTGTTGAAATAAGTTTTACCTGCCACTCAATTTTTTTTGCTCACACCTGGCAATCCTCTTTCACTATGGGATTGAATCATAGAAACCCTAGTATTGACACAGGCCATTCAACCCATCGAATCCACACCAACCCTCTGAGGAACATCCCACATTATCTTATCCTTGCATTTCCCACTCTAGACATTATGGGCAATGTAGCATGGCCAATCCACCTAACCTGCATATGTTTGGACTGTAGAAGGAACCCCATACAGACAGAGAATGTCTCTGGAGTCTGCACAGTTGCCCAAGGCTGCAATTGAACCTGGGTCCCTGCCACTGTGAGGCAGTAGTGCTAACCACTGAGCCGCTATACCACCAAGTATGGTACTAGTATTAAATTCAATTTTATTCCCTCCTTCAAATTAACGTTTTGCTGGAGAACAGTTCCACAGATGCTTGTCGGTCTAAGTAGCCATTATTTGCAAACTTTGAGAATCTAAACTATTTAACCAGTGACAGCATTATATAGATCGGTCTAATCAAACTTACTCCCAACATGCACTTGACTTGTCAGTCCAGGGAGGACGGGCCTATCTCCTCCCCACCTACATGGACCTTTACTGGCTCCATCCCCACCTCTTTGACCAGTCTGTCTCCTCTCCACCTATCTTCTCCTCTATCCATCTTCTTTCCGCCTCCCCCTCTCTCCCTATTTATTTCAGAACCCCCTTCCCCTCCCCCATTTCTGATGAAGGGTCTAGGCCCTAAACGTCAGCCTTCCTGCTCCTATGATGCTGCTTGGCCTGCTGTGTTCATCCAGCTCTACACCTTGTTATCTCAGATTCTTCAGCATCTGCAGTTCCGACTATCTCTGCACAAAGGCACATCTTCAGCAAGGATTGACAAGTATCAGAAGATTTAGCTGATTATTGTTCACTTCTAATTACGTTTAGAAGACATTTTGAGCACTTTTTCCTCAAAATCAGGTGGTACCTTAGGTACAGAACTGGAGACCTTCCAGATTTGTACTGATCATGTCATTTAACAGCATATTCTTGTCAGCTTTCAATGGAAGTACAGATTCCCTTTCATTGAAAATTTAGTGTTGTGTTAATATGCATATTTTTAAAATAACAGGAAAAATTGAAACATTTTAGTTGTTCTTCTTCTGAGAAGAAATTTCACCTTTGTCATTTCTAAGTCACTAACAGGTTTTGATAGACTTAAACAGGACAGTTTGTTGTTTGCTCTATTGACAGAACAACCAATAAACAGAGTACATGTACAATTGGCAAAATAACCTAGAGGGGGAGGAAAATTTTAGTTCTATTTTAGAAGCAGTGAGTTGTTGTGATCTTGGGTGGAGGAAGGGGGTTCAAATAGCATCCACCCAAATGGAAATAGATATTATACCAGAAAAAGAAAGGTTTGTAGGCTTATGAAGGGTCAAGGAAGTGGAATGTTTAGATAGCTCTTTCACTAGTTGAATGATTCAAAGTTGATAGCATACAGAATGAAACAAATTTTACACAGGAAATTATAAAGAATAAAGCACCCGTGTCCACACTTCCAATGGAAACAGTTAATAGGAAGACTACATCAATACAAGATGTCTGTTATAAATAATTACATGAAGCTTTGATGACAACTTTTTCATTGTTATCACAAGGCAACTGTCTAACAATAATAGAAGTACAAATTGCCCACCTCTAATTTATCAATCTTCTGGTATAATTGCTTCATTTCATCTGCTTTCGCGTGGATTTCAGGGATATTTTCATTCATTATCTGAGAAGAATCATTTCGAATCTGCAGCAGAAAACAGCATTTTAACCCACGAAGTGAACTGTGAAACCTGCAATTCAATGCTCCAATAAATCTTTTAAAAACATTATAACCTATTCAAAAAAAGAATAAAGATAATCTCAAACTACAGCCAATCTAACTTAGACAGTGGAAAATCTTTGACATAAGAATCCAGAACAATGTTATTCCACCAAGCGACTGTTAATTAGGGAAAGCCAGCATGAATTTGTTAAAGGCAAAGTGACAGGAAACAAGTCAGCACGGTGGTAGTTCGTTTACAAACTTGAGAGAATTAGTGAGAAGTATTAAGACCACTATTTCCCTTGATCTACAAGAAATGACCCAGA
Organism: Rhincodon typus; assembly: GCF_021869965.1. NCBI lineage: Eukaryota > Metazoa > Chordata > Chondrichthyes > Orectolobiformes > Rhincodontidae > Rhincodon > Rhincodon typus. The sequence goes on from NW_025967137.1 coordinate 15,037, forward strand.
CTTGAGTACTCGGAGCATCGCTTCCAAGTTTTGGAGCAGTTGACAAAACTTAAACATATGAATCGTGAGGTGGACATGATGGACTTCAAGAAAGCATAAATTGATTGGTGAAATGAGTGACAGACAGCAGATTAAATCTAATTCAGAGAATTGTGAAGGGGTACATTATGGTTGGAAGAATGAGACAATATGGAAAAGAAACAATTCAAAAGGAGATGCAGTCAGAGAACTCTGGGTGCATATGTTCATAAATTATTGAAGGTAGGTTAGCAGGTTAAGAAAGGGGTTAATATGAAAAAAGGGACTTCTGGGTTTTACCGAGACATAGCATGTAACAGCAATGAAGTTATTACAAACCTATTTAAAACTCCTTCAGGCTAACTGGAAGATTGATCAATTCAAGGCACTGCACATTTAGGAACCATGCAAAGGCTTCAGAGGAGGCAGAGAAATAATTTCCAAGAACACAAACAAATTCAAAGCAGTAGGACATTCAGCCCCCAGAGCCTGCTCCACCAGTGAGATCAAGACCGATATGACAGTGGCCTCAGTTCCACATTCTGACCTACCCAAGATAACCTATGACTCACTTGTCAAGAATCTACTTCTGCCTTAAAAATATTTAAGGCTCTACCTCCACTTGGCAGAGGTCTAAAATATTCTCAGTTAAATTTTTTATCTATCTTATTTTTAAACTTTGACTTGAGACACTTGTTCGTCCCACAACGAGTAAAATCATTTCAGCATCAACCACATCAAGGCACCTCAGGATCATGCATACTTCAAAGAGATTAGCTCCAATTGGATACAGGCCCAACCTTTCTTCTAAGGTAAGACCTCAAATCTAAGGAATCTGTCAAGTGGATCTTTTCCGAACGGTTTCTAACATTTACATAAATAAGGAGACCAGAACGCTACAACGTATTCCAAATGTGACCTCACCAATGCCCTGTATAACAGCAGGAAAACAACCGTACTTTTATCTTACGCTCCATTTGCGATAAAGGATAGCATTCCATTTGCTGTCCTAACCTCTTGATGTATCTGCATATTAACATATGATTCATGGACTAGGACACTGAGCTACAAAGGAATCAGTTCCCTAGTTAAATAATCCACTACATTTCCACTTTACTGTTGTGTTGGCAAGTTCGGTTATACTCCAGCTCAAATTTTTGCTCACTCAAATTTATATCCCTTTATAGACTCCTTATCTTCCAGCTAATTAAGCAATCATACTTGGTTCCCTCATCCAAAGTTAATATAAATTGTAAATAGTTCACATGTCAGCACTAAATTCTAAACTGGAAATTTTAGACAGGGTAAATGCAAGTAGAAAACTCTTGATTGGGGAATCCAGGACCAGGGTCATAACCTAAAGGATACAAGTAGGCCGTTTAGGACTGAGGCGAGAAGAAATATCTTCACTGCCACAACGATCAGTGCTGGGTCCACTGCTTTTCACCATTTATACAAGTGATTTGGATGTGAATATAGGAGGTGTGGTTAGTAAATTTGCAGGTGACACCAAAATAGTTGGTGTATTGGACAGTGAAGAAGATTATGTCAGAGCACATTGAGACCTTGATCAGATAGGCAAATGGGCCGACGAGCAGCAGAAGGAGTTTAATTTAGATAAATATAAAGGTGTTGCATTTTGATAGGGCAGGACTTATACAATTTATAGTAGGGCCCTGAGGAGTGTTGCTGAACAGAGAGACCTAGGGGTGCAGGTGCATAATTTGTTTAAAGTGGCATTATTGCAGGTAGACAGCATGAAGGTGGTGTATGGCACACTTGCTTTTATTGGGAAGAATATGGAGTATAGGAGTGGAAACATCATGTTGCAGCTGCACAGGACATTATGCAGCATTCCAAGAGGGACTGCACCACAATTCTGGTCTCCGTTCTAGAGGAAGAATATTGTTAAACTCGGGACAGTGCAGAAAAGATTTACAAGGATATTGCTGGGACTGAAGAATTTAATTTATAGTGAGAGGCTGAATAGGCTGGGCTTTTTTCCCTGGAGTGTTAGAGGATGAAGGGTGACCTTCTAGAGATTTATAAAATCTTGAGGGGCATGGATAGGGTGAATAGCCAAAATCTTTTTCCTATCCAAAAGTCCAAAACTAAAGGGCACAGATGTAAGGTGAGAGGGGAAAGATTTAAAAAGAACCTGAGGGGTAACTTTTTTTAAGAGGGTGGTGCCTGTATGGAACAACTGCCAGAGAAACTAGTGGAGGTGGGTACAATTGCAACATTTAAAAGGCATCTGTATGGGTATATGAATAGGTAGGGTTTACAGGGATATTGGCCAAATTGTGATAAATGGGACTGGGTCAGATTGGAATGCCTGTTCAGCATAAATGAATTGGACCGAAGGGTCTGTTTCCATGCTAAATAAAAAGCCTGAGCCTGTGGAATTCTCTGCCAAAAAAGTAGCTGATGCCAAAACATTGAATGTTTTTAAAGGAGATAGATGTAGTTGCCAAGGCTAAAGAAATGTAGGAACAGGGTACTGAGTAGAACGATCAGCCATGATCATATTGAATAGAGAAGCATGCTCAAAGGGCTAAATGGCCTACCTGCGTTCCTATTTTTGATGTTTCTATGAATACTGGAGCATTCCCCTCTACACATTTGTCAACCTGAAAAATCACTTTTTCCTATTGTTTCCTAACAGTGACCCAATCCTCTATCTATCCACATGTTATCATCTGAGCCATTAGCACTTATTGTGTAGAAACCTTTGATGCAGTGTTGAATTCCTTCCGTAAACCTAAATGGCAGGAATTTCTGATGGCCAGCTCGTGGTTTCTGTATTGCAGACTGGAGTTCTCCACTGGGAACCTGCAGAAGCCCAGATGTGGCAAACCCAAGGGATTTGTCCAAGAAATGGAAGATTCTGATGGGCAACCTCCCTGTACCTGGCATATCCTGAAAGTATCCTCTTCAAAAAACTAGAGAATTCAGAGGGTTCTTGCAGTTCACAGCTACTCAAGAAGAGATGAACATTTAAAAATCTAGTTTAACTCCTGGGTACCTAATAAACTGACCCTTAACTTCGCCAATTACACCTCCTCCAGACCACTCAATGCCCCCTAGACCCAGATCAAACATTCCATTCTGCCCTGGGGACCTGAACCCCTCCTCTTCACACCAGAGGACAAACCCGCCACCAGCCTGAGCTACCCTAGGCATTCACTAGCCTGCCACCTTTCCCAACTTGCATCATGGTACCCACCTACCTGACACCCAACTGACCTCAGACCCTGACACACTACAACTGGCACTTTAACCTCACACTTAGTTAACATACTTATGCTCACACACAAGTTCTCAAAGTGGGATATGCTATGGGATTTTTTAAAATACCAGAATACAGTAGCCAGCACTGTGAAAAAGGAGCCATTGATTTGGCTATCCTACAGTGCAAGGACAGCTGGATTGAAAATATATTCTGCATTTTTACAGAATCTGCTTTTGGAATCTCCTACAAACATGGAGTTCTTTCTTAATATAAAGAAGTAGGAGCAGTGCGGCAATCCGAGTATGATTGCCATTCCTCGAAAATCCAGCCCCTTAAGTTCAGCACATCCACAGAGCCTCCCTAATTTCAGTTCAAATTTCTCAAAGGACCTCGAATAAATTAAGCAAACAATTTCTTTTTCACAAAACCACATTGACAATGCCCATTACACAGATTTCTTAAGTGCCCCATCACAACATCCTTAAGTTTCCAGCCTTACCCCTCAAACAGACGTTAAAGCTAAATGACCTGTAGGTTTTCTGCTTTCTGTCTCTATCCTTTGGAGGAACAGATGAGTCACATTTGCTATTTTCTAATCTGTTGGAACCTTCTCAGAATCTAGGGAATTTTACTGCTTTTAAGACACTAATCTGAAGTCTCAGGACAAGGGGACTTTTAATCTTTTCCAAACCAAAAGATGTCCAAAGATTCACTACCCTCAAGAAATTCCTCTTCATCTGTCTTAAAACAGACAACCCTAGACTTTCCTCACAATGAGAAACAACTTCTCTGCTGTGACAGTACTGTGCCTGAAGAGATTTCTCCTGTGCGGTTTCAGTTGGACAGGTGTTACCACAGTGGTATGGAACGCCTGCTTCAGAAGCAGTGGGCAAATAGCTTTGTGCTTGTGTAGTTTTTAAAAACTACACAAAATAAGCATAACTGGGTGAAGTTAGGCTCAGACACAGGGTTTTAGTTTTGCTTTCAGTTGGGGTTTGGAACTGGCTGGTGAAGTTGATTGATTCAGTTCTCTCTCCACTGTAGCAAAAAGGTCAGGTTCTTTCTTGCTGCTAGATTGTTTATTTCAGTGTTCCTTTGTCTGGGACTGGAAGGGAGATAGCAGGTGAGGAAAGTCAGGTTTGCTGAATTTGCCTTTGCCAAAGGGGTGTTTATGGGATGCTATATTGGAATAGTTGATCATTAGTAGTTAATTAGTTTAAATATTTCTAGAGTTAAAATTATGCCAATTCTATTTGTTTGCATTTAATTGTGTTGTAAGAATGAAGTGCGCTTTGCTTCAAGTCTAGTAGTGGACCAATGAAATCACATCAATACTTGCCTTCAGTAGTCAGGGCCTCTGCCATCTCCTTGATATATTTTGAGGGGATTTGATTTGGTTCATAACGCCACATCTACCCATCAAGTGCCGCAAGAACTTATATAGACTAAGACAAGACCTTACTGGAGTAAATTCCAAACGAGTATAGACTCAATCTACTCAACGCCTCCTCACAAGATTGTGCAAAGGAAGGTCTATTCCATGTACATTCACAGGATGTGGATGCCACTGGCTAAACCAGCATTTATTGCTCATCCCTAGTTACTCTTGAGAAGGTGGTGGCAAGCTACCTTCTTGAACTGCTACAGTCCAGTCACCTAGTCCACCTTGTCTGGACTGCCTCCAACATCAGTATTTTTTTTTTTAGTTCAGGGGACCAAAACTGTCCACAATATTCAAGGTATGATATAACTAGCGCTTTGTATAATTTTAGCAAGACCTGCCTATTTTTATACTTCATTCCCCTTGAAATAAAAGCCTGTCCATTTGTTGAGTGAATTAACTCAGATTCTGCTGTTGTGTGATTCATACACAAGGATCCCCAAATCCCTCTGTACTGCAGCTTTCTACAGTCTATTTCCAGGTAATATTCAGCTATTATATTCTTTCTACCAAAGTGCATAACTTCATTTTCCCACATTATGTTGTGTGCTGCAGGAAGTGAATTGCTGGGAGTTGAGCTAAATGGATCAGTTTAGGGAAATGGGAGTGCAGTTTATTGCAGAGAAGACGCTTTACTGTGCCTTGTTCCAGACATTTTTGCAGCAATTTTTTGAGGGGGCTACCTTGTGGTTTAAGTGTGGGCTTAAGTGAGTACCGGGCTTTGTTGAGGAAAGCAAGCAGCAATAAGGCAAGGGCAAGGCAAGACCTTTTTCATAGGTCCACTAGTTGTTAAAAGGGGTGGAGATGGCAATGGAACGTTATGCTCCTCCTCTCAGAATGTGAGAAATTACAGAGCAGTTGTGTCCAAGGCTACCATGTCTGCAGGAAGTGTCCAGCTGCAGTGCCTCTCAGATTGTATGGATTGGCTGGCGTGACAGTCAGATCACTGAGCAGCAAACAGGAGGCAAAGAGTGCGATAGTAGTTTCAGGGAAGTGGTCACTACTGCAGGTAGATAAGTGACTGCCAGGAGAGGTAGGCAGGTTGTGTAGGAGTCTCCACTGGCTATCTCCCTCAAATAAGTAAAGTCTTAGATACTGTTGTGGAGGATACTGTCTCAGGGGAAATAAGTTACCTAGGAACACCCCACCCCCACACAAACATTCCCCCAAGACTCCTCCCAACACCAAGTTTACAGGCACTAGCAAGATTTTCCCCACCAGGATATTGGTTCCTTTCTAGTTCAGGTGAAATCCATCCCTGCTGAACAGAAGTGTTCTACTCCAGAAGAGATCCCAATGATCCAATAATCTGAATTCCCACACATTGCACTACCACTTCAGCCACTGTCTTATCTGCCCTATCTTTGCACTGGGAATAAAATAGAGATTACTACTTTGGAGGTCTTTTTTTTTTTAAAAAAAAAATCCTTCTACCTAGCCTCATATTCACTCTGCAAAGCCTTAACCTTTTCCCTAACTACGTCATTCATACCAGCATGTACAACAACTCCTGGCTTTTCACTCTCCCCCTTTGACAATATGCTTCAAACATAGATATCCTTAACTGTGGCACCAGGAAAGCAACATACTATCCCAATTCATGTTCATTACTGCAGAACCTCCTCTGTGCCGCACAGGACAATCCCCTATAACAATTATTCTTTTAAATCTTGACAAATCCCACTTAACGCAAGATTCATTCTTAGTGCCCACAATCTGACTGCCACTATTTTCATCTGAGAAACTAGCCCCTTCAATAGCAGCCAAAATGGAATGTGTTTGAGAGGAGAGTAGCTACAGGAGACTTCTGAACTACCTTACTTTTCCTGATAGTCACCCATCTGTCTGACTGATTCTGCCGAGTAATGACTTCTCTAAATCTGCTAGTCACACTGTCATTTGAATGCCCTCAGTGATATTAGTCCTAAAGGGAAGCTCTCAATTGCACCTTTTACATAAAAAACTGCCCTTCCTTACCCACAGATTTCAAATCTTAATCATGCAAAAGATTAAGAAAATTAAAACAAATCTTAAAAAAACCAAGCACTTAGCTGAAAATTGAAAAAAGCTTCTTCAAGTCCTACAACAGTCAGCTTTCAATCTCTGGATTGAAAAAAATCTCTCATTTAGACAGGCTACTTGAGGGATAATCCAGTGAGGCTATATGGGTGCAACTGAGAAATAAGAAGGGGTGATCAATTTGATGGGACTGTACTCATCCTCTCAGCTGGACAAGACCTCAATTACATGAATATTTTGGAGAAGCCAGAGTTATGCTTTCAACAGAGAAGGTCAAGAAGCAATCTCTTACAGCTGTTCAAAAATCATGAGGGCATTGACCAGAGTTTCTATTTGAAAAAGGAGTCAAGAGGCAGAGAACAGTGATAAAAACGAACAGCAATGAGCAAAACATTTTTTTTTCTTTTTTTAAAAAAAAAAGCACAGCCGGAGTTTAGGATCTAAAATTAACAGTCTGATAATGCTGCAGATGGCAGATACAACTGGAGTTTACTAAAGGGAGTTGGATAAGCACCTGAAGAAGAAATAATTTTCAAGGTGGGGGGTTGGGGGAAGAGTAGAATTTCAGGACTAGTTTAATTGCTCAGAGCTGGTACAGACAAAAATGGACAGAATGGCCTCTTATGTGGTAATCATACTACAATTCTACTCTAGGGCATACTTGTGATTCAGCAGTTTGGTGCATTAGTCTCCTGCATCAGGAGACCACAAAAAAGTGAACATCTGTTTTTGCACCTCAGATGTGAATTTGAATCAGATTTTGTTTGGACAACTAGGTGACTGCTGTTTGGAAATGTGGAATTCACTCAACGAACAAAAACAATCCAAATCATTCCAGCTTTCAAGATCACACTTCTGACTAATTGCTTCTGGAACAGCATCAACAAGGATATAGAGAAGCCAAAAGAAAAATGTTTCCATCCTCTTGACCCAGTGTGTTCAGCTCAAAAGGCAACCCTTTTACAAAAGCAGGGAATGTAGAGGGGGCACAGATGTTAAACAACTACTTACCATGTCCAACATTCCACAGAATTCATCCACTCTAGTAAGCATTTCTTCTAAACTTTGTTCCAATTGTTGAATCTGCAACAAATAGGTCAAGCTGGAGCTTATTGTCACAATGAAGTACAATTTTACTAAGAGTAGCTCAAATAAAGTCTGTATCATTACTCCAGGGCTCTAATCACTAGTCCAGTAGGAATTTCTGAGCAAGCAATCATTCTCATTGACACCACGAGGCTCTCTACAACCTGTTTACTACCATTCTGATTCTTCCTCAAACTTCTCACAAAATATTGATAAGCCAATAGTGGAGATAAGCTTGAGTAGAAGACAGTAAACTAATCCTAAAGTGAGGCACCTAACTACATTCATATTGGTCATGTTTGCTTTGAGACTGAGCAGTTTATTCCACCTAGAGATAGTTAACTCTAGAAGCAAGAGTGTGAGCAGGCAGTGACAAATGTCCAGTCTGAAACAGTTTTCAGTTACATTTTTTTCTTTGGAAAGTCAAAATACTGTATTTATTACAACAAGACAGCAGAAAGTTCAGTTAGGCAGATCTTGAACAGTTGGTACTTTTTTTTTTAAGAAACTGGATGGCTAACAAGTGCCTCTGATGTATTTAGCCAAACTCAAATTGCTAAAATAGTTAGAGGCACTCTACAGTATAAAAGGACAATGAGTCTGTGGTGTACAATTGTGAGATGGTCACTAAAATAGGGACAGAACAGTGAAGTTTAGGAGGAAAAGTAGGTTACCAAACATAATTGGTGACAGAGAAGGACCCCAGTTGAGGCGGAGGGAGTCTTTAGGAAATCTGAAACACTCTTTAAAAGTGCTGAATACCTATAATCACAGACAGCAACTCAGGGGAGGAAAATTGCAAGCAGCACCAGAACACCTCAGCACCATGAAACACTGGAAGTGAGTCAACTGCATCTACTGCAAGAAATTTGACAGTTAGAGTTTCTTCTGTAATATAGCCTGAATTGTATGCTCACTGTCAGGTTCCAGGCTTAAAAAACAAACTTACTGGAATGGGTACAGAGTGGCTTGGAGGAGGGTGGTCAGCCAGTGAGAAGTAATGTACCAAGTGTCAGTGACCACATCAAAACCAATGATGGACCTGACTGCAAGACTCATGCTGAAAAAGGGAGAGACAGGCTCTCACGAGTGTATTATTCTCAAAAAGACAATCAGTATAATACATTAACTCCTACAAGAACAACCAGATTAGAAAGATAACTGGTGTGTATAGGGCATGATATACAAGAGTTCAGAATAATTTTTGGGATACTAATAGGGCCATCCACACTTGGAGAGAGTCAGGTCCTACATTCCTACAGATAACTTTAGTTCTCTTGGTGAGGAGCACAAACTAATATGGTAAAGAGAGTATTAAGCAGGTTTAGAAGGAAAAGTAAACTTAAGTGGGCACAGATAATATGAAGCTCACAAGATGGTAAGGGAGACCAGAAAGCAAGAAGGCAAAAAAAAAAAAAATTCTCAAATCAATCCGATAAAGAGACAAACTTCGGCTTAGTGTTTTTCATGGCCATGAGGTCAGTTGGTCCAGTATCTCTATGGTTAATTAAGATCATGGCTGACCTGAATATGACCCAACATTACTTTCATCCCTGAACTCCTCCTCCAACACCCTCAATCCTCAACTGCCCTGTCAGTCAAAAATCTGACCAACTTTGAATATTCAATGATCCAGTCTCTATTGCTTGCAGGGGAAGAGCATTCTAAATATTAATGAACTTACAAGAGAAGAAATCCCTCATCTCTGGCTTAAAATGTGAGATGTATCATTTTGAAATTGACAAGCAATGTTCAATACTACTCTAGCTTGCTTTTTTTCCCAACATGCAGTCCTCCAAGGTCAATGGAGGTTCCATCTCTGGAGTACAATGTGTCGGCGTGCACAGAACCTGAGTGGCTGCCGAGCTTAGAGGGAACACTGGTAGTGGCCCCTCTGGTGTCACTCTTCACCTTTATGCTCAAAACACTAGAACAGACAGACATCGGGATGATGTAGTGGTAGTGTCACTGAATAGCAATCCACAGACCCAGGTAATGCTCTGGGGTCCTGGGTGTGAATCTCATTACAGGTGTTGGAATTTAAATTGAGGTCTCATGTGAGCATTAAACCATTATCAGCAGTCATAAAAACTCACAGGTCTCTAGTGCGCTTTAGGAAAATCTGCATCCTTATCTGGTCTGGACTGTGACCAACAATAGTTATTTTC
>NW_025967138.1:0-25000 GCF_021869965.1 Rhincodon typus
GGGAGGTGCAGTTGTTTGTTGCGAACCGATCGTAGGTGTTCCACAAAGCGGTCCCCAAGCCTTCATTTGGTTTCCCCGATGTAGAGGAGGCCACAACGGGAACCGTGGATACAGTATACCACATTAGCAGATGTGCAGGTGAACATCTGTTTGATGTGGAAGGTCTTCTTAGGGCCTGGGATGGGGGTGAGGGGGTGAGGTGTAGGGGCAGATGTAGCACTTCCTGCGGTTGCAGGCAAAAGTGCCAGGGGTGGTGGGGCTGGTGGGGAATATGGAGCGGACAAGGGAGTCACGGAGAGAGTGGTCCCTCCGGAAAGCAGATAAGGGTGGGGAGGGAAAAATGTCTTTGGTATTGGGGTCGGATTGCAGATGACAGAAGTGTCGGAGGATGATGCGTTGGATCCAGAGGTTGGTGGGGTGGTACGTGAGGACGAGGGGGATTCTGTTTTTTTTGTTATTGCGGGGACGGGATGTGAGGGATGAGTTGCGGGAAATGCAAGAGACACGGTCGAGGGTGTATTCGACTAATGTGGAGGGGAAGTTGCGGTCCTAAATTCTGCCTTGTCTCCCATAAGGGAACATCCTCTCAGGATCCACCCTAAAAGCCCTGAAGGTCTTGTATATTTCACCAAGGTCAGACCACATCATTTTTTATCGCTTAAAATGAATGAGATGATTTTATAAATTGACAATCTTAAGTGTAAAGCCTTGTCAAACAAGTGAGTCCATCAGGGTGCAGAGATTAGCACATTTTACAATACTTTCTGCCCATTTGGGATTGAAAATTATGCAGAATGCCCTGAGTTCCATACCTGAATTCCAGATATCCATTTTTGTGGCGCAAAACTCTTCTTTCATGATTTACAGCCCAGAGAAATGGACACAAACAAGCTTTCACATATATTTTTGTTTATTGTTGTTGGTGTGGCAGAATCTGTCACGCAGTATAAATAATGTAAGCTCCACTACACTGGGAAGCCAGCATACAGATCTGTTTCCAGTTGATGTTTCTCTGAAATGTAAACATATCACCTCCCTCACAGTATCAGGCTCTGCAATTCCTCAGTGCCATTGGCCCTGATAAGGGAACCAGCACTCTCCATTTTGCAACTCTAGGATTTAAATGTAAATAAACAAAATGACATTGAATTTACTCAATGTAGTGGTGTGATCTTGAAAAATAAATACCAATAGCGACACTTGCCTGTTAAAGCTGTGAACCTCCGTCTGTTTCATAGAGAAACAATTCAGGAAAGCAGTCGAATAAGTGTAATTCTGAGACTCACAACCTGGAATGTGTAGTAACAGGCCTTACATAAAATCTCTATAAGCATTCCATTGAGACAATGGCTTTGTAAGTGGGACAGCTCTACTTACAAAGTGCCATGAATATCTACCCAAGAAACAAATGTGGATGACTTTCTGCAGGAATTCTTTGGGTTAGTTGGGAAGTGAAGCAAAGCTGAACAGAGGTGTTCTCACCATTCCTCAGCCGCACCTTTAAAACAGATTATGAGATTATTACATTGCAGTCTGTTGGCTCTTGCTGTGTACAAATTGCCACATTTCCTACATTGCAATAGTGGTTGACAGTAATTTTTTAAATGTGGGCATCACTGGCCATTGCCAGTATTTATTGCCCATTCCCACTTACCCAGAGGGGGTGTTAAGAGTTAATTCCACAAACCAGATAAAGACAACAGGAAACCAGATAGGATTTCACAATTATTTCATGGTCATCATTGAACTTTCAATTCCAGATTTTTATTGAATTCAGATTCCACCATTTGCCAAGGGCAGGATTCAAAATTAGGTGCATGGAACATTACCTGGATCCCTGGATTAATAGTCTAGCAATAATACCACTAGGCCATCATCCTCTAATTGTGAAGCGGTTGTGAAAGGTGCTATGTACATTCAAGTTTTTTCTTTTAGGCCCCAGGTTGAAGGTATTGTTATTTAAGCTATTTGACCAAAACACTAACTTATAGATGTTTTCCTAATCAACCTGTTCAGAAATGTTACTATACACCTCTGGAGCAGGTAGAACTTGAAACTGAGCCTCCTCTTCCAGAGGTAGGGACACTACCATGATAACACAAGAGCCCCTGATATTAATCTAATATTCTTATTGTTTCTTAAGTGAGTTCAACATCAATGTGCTGTTCTCAGCAACATTGTCCAATGGTCAGTCACTTTCTGCTTGAGAAGATACTTGTTGACAGTCAATTTTAATCCTATCCGACTGGCAGAAACTAGGTTACTAAGGAGTTAAAATTGCATAAACACTCAATTATAACAAGGTTTTGCTGTCATGTGGGGGATTCCAGTTTTTCCTTGTTTTTTGAGTAGGCAACAGGAACACCAACCAGAAGCCTGTGGATCCTGACTTAGATATGCAGGTCAGACTCCAATGTCATCATTAGGGCCAAACTGGAATTTTTTTTACCAACAAATAACATGGGGACACCATTATGCTTATCTGCCAGATTAGACTAGAAGGAAGATGGTTCCAGATAAGTAAAGGACTAAAAAGCTGGTTTTCCTCATTTTTTAATGTTCCTTGTGTAGCCATGAGTGCTCCTTTAGACACCTCAAAGAAAGCCTAAGGTTTCATTGCTCTGGGCATTGTACCATTTGAGATCACAGGACCCTCATGCACACATTCTAAGCCAATTACCTGAGTGATAAACAGTTTCTAGCAGCAACCTTCTACCAGCTGACATTGCACTTTTGCCTGCGAGCCAGCAGGACTTCTCCACCAATTGTAGTTGGTAGACTGATGGAGCCAACACATACAAGGCCCACAAATGGTTTTCCATACACTTCATCTAATGACTACCACCACATGTTAACATTCAAGCTTTGATCTCCCTTAAATTTACTCTTTACAATCCTGAATATTTATACTTATATCCTATTATCTTTTCCTCAATAAAGCATTTAGAATGTAGTTGGGATGGATCTAAAGAGCAGCCTGTGCAAAGTAATGCAACAAAATAATGTAGCTATTATATATTTTGAGTGACAACCTTTAGGGTTAACTAATATCCATGTGTACATACCTGCTGTATATTGCAACACATAAAATAAAGCATAAGCCAGGGCTTGTCTGTTCATAGCAAAGTTACAATTATGCCTTAGGTGTAATGGCACAGTAGGTTACTGCCTTCACCACACATTAAGAACAAAGTTAATGCTTTTTTTTAAACAGGGACAATCACCTACTTGCGAAATAGTTTTTTTAAGTAAACCTTTCACTGTTGCCTGAATAAAATGATCTAGAAGATTCTGGAATTATTACTGTCACAGTAGCATCACATGTATGTGATGTGTCACATTGTAATATACATCATTATGTCACGTATTTGTAATAAATGAAGAAAGGTTCACCAAACATTCTTCTTGAGAAAGTGTTCCTTTATTGAAATCTGAAAGGATATACAGCTAGCCTGTACATGTTCAGCTTGCCTGACTGTAAATGATTGCCTCTAACAGCTTTGAATAACTTGAAAGGAGCTCGTTTTCGGATGTATGCAAGGGCAGGTAAATGCCTGCACACTCAGGAGGTGAGATTCCAGAGCACTATCACAGTTAGTTAAAGAACTGTGGTTTGAAAAAGTATATAATAGTTTTAACTTCTTCTCTCCTATACTGTACGATGATAAAATAATAGATTTTGATGGAAAACATTACATTTCAACAGGAGATCATATAATTTGTTAAAGACTGTGTAAACAAAGAAAGGAAGTGTACTATTTTAACTACATCAATGAGGCACAAATCATGAGGGTGTGAACAAAGTAAACAAAGCTCTATGCACTGTAAGTGATCATCTTGCAATTGTATTGACATTTGAAAGGAGGTGAGATTTCCAAATGAACCTTAATAGACTACAAAAACAACGGTGAGCAAGCTGCAGCAGACATGTTTAATAGTTTCTCCAAAGTCCAACAGGTTCAACACAACAATTAAAGAAATGCAAGGGCAATTTTGAAATTCAAGTTAGTAAATCCTCTGAATTAAACTCGATTTTCATATGAAGGGAAAGATTTAAACATTCACACTGCTTCTGTCAACTTCTCTCTCCTTTGGTGTTTTGAGTGCTTCAACTGCCATCCATAAGCTATAGTATTCTGTCCCTAAAACTGTTTGTTTTTCTAACTCTCTTTACTCCTTTATGATGCCCCTTAAAAATTACTCCTTTGATCAAGCTTTCATAATTTATTCTCATAGTGTCTTAAGTGACTCAATGTCAATATTTTTGTATGGTAAGGGCACTATAAATGTAAGTTCTTCACGGTAGAGTAGTCTGTAGCGAAACTAAGCTCAATGAAACTTTTTTCTCATTTAGTTCCTTGATTTACTAATTAGAAATTTGGTCAAAATGTTTAACACAGTCATTATATTAATAAAACTAAAATCAAAATGTAACAGCTGTGCCACCCACTTTGATCTCACTCAGTTCCTCCCTTTCTCTCATTCCAGGAGAAAATAGTCCAGAATAGGGCAGAAAGAGCCAAAACTGGTGATAGGGTACCCAACATTCAACTCTTCATCCCTTAGGAGGAAACGATTCTGACCATCCCAAGTGCCAAATGCTCATGCATGAGCCCCTGGACTGAGATCAAAGGGTGAACTTGACTTACTGTGCCAGGACTCCCAGACTGAAGGTTGTGTCCCTCGACTTAACTAAAGACTACTCCCCTTAGAATTTAAGGTATTGTCATTTCCATGAAGCAAATGCAATGTGTTTGCCACTTACATTTCTGACACGTTGCAGGTGTGACATTGACATAGCATGCTTTATAGTAGCTGGTCCATGTCCTTGATTGATAACTGCTGTCAATCATGACAAACATAGTTTCATTTATGTCTGTGCTCAAAAGCCAGTTAGGATAGAAGTATTGTGTGCCTGTTAGCTTTGGATGAGGGGGCAACAAAAGGCAAGACAAGGCATGGCAGGGATGCTGTAAATATCCAGTTAGGTCTTCTGTGAATGAGCTTCCCTGAGATGTAGTCTGGCCTAATGTGTGAGCTGGGTGCCTGTCCAAGAGCAGTGTCCTTTTATCAGCATTCCAATGATAGTTGCCAGTGCACCTTAAAGTGTGGCATAGCAATGCAAAAACATACTGTAATTGGTTTGAAGATATATTATTATGGTGTGTGGAGATGGCACAAGTTGGATGCCAGCATCTGTGAATGTGAGGTGTATGCAGCCATTACCCTGGACCCTGCCCTGAGACATTGGTACCATAGTTGTAGGTAGAGGTCCAGAGAAACAAACTGCCAGATAATTGCCCTGACTTACATGTCAGGAATTCTAGGCATCTAGTTGTAAAGACTATATATGGTCACAAAGGCAAATACATACCCAATTCTACAGCTTGAAGACTGCATTACTAAGGTTGGCAGTGCCTCAGCCCTGTCTAAGATTCAGCTATTGAAGGAGTGAAGGCAAATGACATCAATAGCAAGAGCTAAAGAAATAGCTACTTTTGTTCCAGCAAATGGGTTATACCAATGTTAAGTGATTCCATTTGGTTCAAGAATGCCCCAGCTACATTCCAGAGGCTTATGAGTCAAGACATAGCTGAGGTTCATAACTATAGTTCAGACTCGGTTGTGGTATATGGTGATACATTGGAAGAACATGTGAGACAAGCAGAAAATCCGTTTAGGCAATTATGGTTGACTTGCTTAGTAATGCATGTAGCCAAAAGTGAATTTGGAAAAGTAAGAGTCACTTACCTCAGACATATTGTAGGACAAGGACATGTATTGCAAATGACAGTGAAAGTGAATTCTGTTAGGATTCATTGTTCCTGAGAAAATGAGAAATCATAAGATTTTTAGGATTGTCTGGGTTTTATTGTAAATTTATGTGTAATATCATCATAATAGTTATAGCATTAACAAATTTGTTAAAGAAACGAGCAAAGGTGGCCTGGTCACCAGAATGTTTGGCAGCTTTTGAGAATCTGAAGGCATTTCAAATAAATGAATCAATGTTGGTCACCCCTGATATTGTTCAAACCTCTCAAAATGACAATTGATGCCAGTGACATGGGAATATGTCAGATCTTGTTGTGGATGATAAGTCAGGAATTGAGAGGCCAATGGAGTACTTCTCTAAGAAACTAAACCAATATCAGAAGAACTACTTGTGTATTTATGTAAGTATGGTGGACAGTCACTTTAAGAATCTGATCACAAGACATAATGATGACATTATCAAATAAACATCTCAATTATAAAGCAGAAATTGCTGGAAAAAATCTCAGAAGGTCTGGTAGCACCTGTGGAGAGAAAGCAGAGTCAGTGTTTTGGGTTCAGTGACCACTTTTTTTTCAGAACTTATTGTACCGAGGAAAAGGTTGGTATATATGCTAAAGTAGGAGTTGGCTAGGGGGTGGGGTGTGTGAGCAAACAATAACTGGAATCATTGACTGAGGAAGAAAGTTGGCATTTCGGAGGCCCCCTTGTCAAAGTTGACATCATCAGAACAGATGTGACAGAGACGGAAGATCTGGGAGAATAAGAGTTTCTTTAGATATATAAAGGGCAAAAGAAAGGCAAAAGTGGACATTGGACCACTGGAAAATGATGGTAGAGAGATAGTAGTGGGGAACAAGAAAATGGCTGAGAAACTGAATAATTACTTCGCGTCAGTCTTCACGGTGGAAGACACGAGTAATCTCCCAAAAATTCAAGAGAGTCAGAGGGCAGAGCTGAATATGGTAGCCATCACCAAGGAAAAGGTGCTAGTAAAACTGATTGGTCTGAAGGTGGATAAATCACCTGGACCAGATGGACTACACCCCAGAGTTCTAAAAGAGATAGCTGAAGAGATAGTGGAAGCGTTAATGGTGATCTTTCAGGAATCGCTCGAGTCAGGGAGGGTCCCAGAGGACTTGAAAATCACTAACGTGACACCCCTGTTTAAAAAGGGAGTCAGGTAAAAGATGGAAAATTACAGGCCAATTAGCCTAACCTTGGTCGTGGGTAAGATTTTGGAGTCCATTGTAAAGGATGAGATTTCTGAATATTTGGAAGTGTATGGTAAAATAGGGCAAAGTCAGCATGGTTTCATCAAGGAGAGGTCATGCCTGACAAACCTGCTAGAATTCTTTGAGGCAGTAACGAGCAGGGTAGACCAAGGAGAGCCAATGGATGTTATCTACCTGGACTTCAAGAAGGCCTTTGACAAGGAGGCTGCTGAGTAAGATAAGGGCCCATAGTGTAAAAGGCAAGGTCCTAGCATGGAAAGAAGATTGGCTGTCTGGCAGAAAGCAGAGGGTGGGGATAAAAGGGTCTTTCTCGGGATGGCAGCAGGTGACAAGTGGTGTTCTGCAAGGGTCAGTGCTGGGACCACAACATTTCACTTTATACATTAATGATCTCGATGAAGGAACTGTGGGCATTCTGGCTAAGTTTGCCGACAATACAAAGATAGGTAGAGGGACAGGTAGTATTGAGGAGGTGGGGAGGCTGCAGAAGGATTTGGACAGGTTAGGAGAGTGGGCAAAGAAGTGGCAGATGGAGTATAACGTGGGAATGTGTGAGGTCATGCACTTTGGTAAGAAGAATAAAAGCATGGACTGTTTTCTAAATGGGGAGAAAATTCAGAAGTCTGAAGTGCAAAGAGACTTGGGAGTTCTAGTCCAGGATTCTCTCAAGGTAAACTTGCAGATTGAATCAGTAGTCAGGAAGGCAAATGCAATGTTGGCATTTATTTTAAAAGGACTTGAATATAAAAGCAGGGATGTACTACTGAGGCTTTATAAGGCTCTGGTCAGGTCACATTTGGAGTATTGTGTTCAGTTTTGAGCCCCATATCTCAGGAAGGATGTACTGGCCCTGGAGCGGGTTCAGAGGAGGTTCACGAGAATGGTCTTAGGACTGAAAAGCTTAACATTATGAGGAACGTTTGAGGACTCTGGGACTATACTCATTGGAGTTTAAAGGATGAGGGGGGATCTAATTGAAACTTACAGAATACTGAATGGCCTGCACAGAGTGGATGTTGGGAAGATGTTTTCATTTGTACGAGAGACTAGGACCAGAGTAAAGGGAAGACCTATTAGAAAGGAGAGAAGGAGAAACTTCTTCAGCCAGAGAGTGGTGAATCTATGGAATTCACTGCCACAGAAGGCTGTGGAGGCCAGATTATTGAGTACATTTAAGACTGAGATAGATAGGTTCTTGATTATCAAGGGGATCAAGGGTTATGGGGAGAAAGCGGGAGAATGGGGTGAGAAACATCAGCCATGATTGAATGGCGGAGCAGACTCGATGGGCCGAATGGCCTAATTTCTGCTCCTATGTCTTATGGTCTTAATAGAATAGAGTCTTTACAGGAAGCAGGTTGTGAAGCAACCATAACTCTTTCTCTAGTGTATTAATGACATCATCAGTGTTGTTTCCCTCTCTCATCCAGAATTGGAAAAGTTTATCAATTTCGTTTCCAATTTCCACTGCTCTCATCTTCATCTGGTCCGTCTCTGACTCCTCCATTTTCTTCCTCAACATCTCTGTTTTCATTTCTGGGGATAGGCTGGTCACCAATATCCACAAACCCACTGACTCCCACAGATACTATATATCCTCACATCCTGATTCCTGCAAAGAGTCTGTTTCTTTCTCCTAGTTCCTCCATCCCTGTTACATCTGTTCCTATAATGCCAACTTGACAGGGAGCCTCCGAAATGTCCACCTTCTTCCTCAACTACTATAGTTGACAGGGACATTAGCTGAGTCCAAACCATCCCCTGCACTTCAGCCCTTGCTGTCTCTTCCCTCCCATAACAGTGATAGGGTCCCCTTGTCCTCACCTACCATCCCACCAGCATTCTCATCCAAAGGATCATTAGCTGTCATTTCTGCTGTCTCCAGTGGGATGCCATCACCAGGCACATATTCCCCTCCCCTCCCTTAACAGCCTTCCACAGAGACCATTCCCTCTGGGACAGGTTGGTCCATTCTTCCTCCACTGCCAACATCTCCCCATACCCCACAGCACCTTCCCATACAATTGCAGAAGATGTAATACCTGCCCATTTATTTCCTCACTCCTTAGTATCCAAGGCCCCAGACACACCATCCAGCTGAAGCCGTGGTTTACCTTCACTATACTCATTCTAGTGTACTGTATTTGCTGCTCATGATGTGGTCTTCTCTACATTCAGGAGACGAAGCAGAGACTGGGCAACTGCTTTGCACATCACCTATGTCTGTCTGTAAAAATGATCTTAAGCTTCCAGTTTCCTGCCATTTTAATGCACCACCATGTTCCCTGGCTAACATCTCTGTCTTGGGTTTACTGTAGTACTGAAGCAAAGCTCAGCAGAAGCTGCAAGAACAACATCTCATTTCCATTTGGGGACCTGCAACCTTCTGTACTCAATATTGAGTTCAATAATTTTAGGGCCTGAGCAACTTCTCCCAAGTCCTTGCCCCAATTCCCACACACCAAGCCTTGTCATCACATGGGCTGCTACCACAAATAACCCATTGTCAGCTACTAATGGTCCCCATTAGCAGCTATTGATTCTCCCAGGCTGATCTTTACTTGTTCTTGCCCAACTGTTTTTCTGTCTCTCTGGGCTCCATCTCCACCTGTTGTTTACTCCTTTTCCCCCCCCCCTCCCCCATTCTCCCCATCCCCTCCCCCGTTCTCTAGCATATGTACCAGCCTTTCCCAAGCTACAATCCGTTCTGAAGAAGGGCCACTGCACCTGAAATGTTAACTCTGCTTTCTCTCCTCAGTTGCTTCCTGACCTGCTGAGATTTTCCAGTAATTTCGGTTTTTGTTTCTGATTTCCAGCAACTGCAGTTCTTTCGGTAGTTTTTTTCCATAATAAAACATCTGCTGTTTAACACGGCGGACTCCTGAGTTTCTTGGAACTTAACAGTACATGTCATAAATAACAAAAGAGACTTTGGGATTGTCGTTGGCTGTTCAACATGTTGAAATCCATGTTTGACATGGTAACAACAAAACATATTTTGTGGTGAAATATGTTTTTTATGATGGTGTTTCATTCTTTTTTTAAGTATGGAGGCTCTTCAGATTTTTTTATATTCCTATATTTTTGATTGCAAACTGAAATGGGAAAAGGACCATTTTAAAAGACAAGAATGATTGAAGGATTGCTGCACTTTTTAAAAGCAAGTCACGTGACATTCATTGTAAATGTTGTTTATACAGCTGTTTGTTTAAGCAGTGGGACAAGTGCAGTTACAGATGAACTGGAGCTAAGGCTGTGTCTAAATGGAGTTAGACTGGCAATAAGTAACTGATTGTTCCATGCCATCGTGACGAGTTAAAACTGTCTTGGTCTGCCAACAACAATGTTATTGGCTCCCTGGTTGCTGAACATCTTGTGTATGTGAATGTTTGAGGGAAGAAGAATTGGATCTTTGAAAGGGAAGAAACAATATCTTTGGTTCTGTGGTAACAGCCATCTCAAGCCTGAGGAAAGCCAGTTTATTTTTCCCTGTGCCCATGTGAGCAGGTGAAAGTATCTAGAGAAGAAAGATCAAGGTGCAGCATCCTGTCAAGCCAAACGGATCGTCTCAGCAAAGCCTGGAGACAGAAAGCATTGAATGGCCTTTCCGGTCTTTCCCTCCACCCACAATTCCCCTTTTTTGTCTTGTTTCTGTTTGCATGTGTGTTTAGGGAAGTTTATAAAGGGGTTAGAATTTTAATTAGTAGTTATATATTGACAATTCATAATTGTTTACCTCTAGTTAAAATATTCTCATTCATAATAAATTCTTATTGTTATTACGTATAGAAACCTGCTCTATGTTTTCTGTCAACCTGAGTCTAAAAGACAGGTAAATTGAGGAATTTTACATAATTTAAAAATTTTTTAACTTTTGTGACAACTCCAAGAATAATGAGGCTTGCTTTCCAACTTGCTAACCCAGTGAAGTGTGACAATAGTTCCTATCCAGCAGTTCAGAACAGGAACCTGCATATTAATAAGGTAAGGTTTAGTTGTAATTAAGGAGATAATGAACAATGGTCCCCCTTGTGATTCACTACCAAGAATCTTATCTCAAAATCGGAAACTTGATTGGAAAAGGCAAACGATGCTCCTAACAAGAAGGAAGTCATCACTGAACTCCTCACATGAGTTTTCCAAATTTTTCACAATTGCCCACATTTGTTCAGTGCCTGGAAAGATTCCACCCTGTGTATTTATTATTTGTTCCATTTACTTATTCCCCATTTCATCTCTTTATGCATCAAATGGGCTGACAGGTATTTCCACTAATCTGTTCTTAATTGCATACCTATAAAAATGTTTTCAATATATTTTATAGAACCAAAAGATGAAGGAGAAAAGCAGGTGATTAGTCCCTTGAGTCTTCTGTGCTGTTCAATGAGATCACGATTGATCTGATAATCCTCAACTCCACTTTCTTGATTGTTTTCCTAGAACCCTTGATTAAAATATACTTAATGACCCAACTTCTAGCCCTCTGCAGTAAAAAATTCCATAGATTCAGTACCCTGTGAGAGAAGAAATTCTTCCTCATCTCTATCCTTATTCTGAGATTATGCCCTCTGATCGTAGACTGTTCCACAAGGGAAACAATGTTTCCACTTAAATAAAAACAACATACTGTATATGTGGGAAATTTGAAACAAACACAGAGAATGTCAGAGAAACTGAGCAAGTATGGCAACATCGAAGGAGAGAGACACAGAATTAAGGTTTTGAGTCTGGCATGACTGTGGGGACAGCACAACGATTCAGTGGTTAGCACTGCTGCCTCACAGTGCCACAGACCCAGGTTTGTTGGTCCGGTTTCCTCTCACAGTCCAAAGATGTGCAGGTTAGATGGATTGGCCATGCTAAATTGCCCATAGTGTCCAGGGATGTACAGGCTAGGTGGATTAACCATGGGGGATGCAGGGTTACACGGATAGGGGTCCGGGTAAGATGCTGTTTTTCTGGGGGTTGGTGTGGACTCAATGGGCCGAATGGCCTGCTTCCACACTATAGGGATTTTACGATTCTATGACTGCTTCAGAACTGTTTCTTTCTTCATAGATGCTGCCAGACCTGCTGAGTTTCTGCAGCATCCTCTGTGTTTGGTTCAATCTTTCCACATCTACCCTGCCAAGTCCCCTGAGAATCTTGTATGTTTCAATAAGGTCTCCCTCATTCTTCCAATGGGTGCAGACCCAACCTACTCAGCATCTCTTCATAAGACAATCCTTCCATACCTGGTATCAGCTGAATGAACAATCTTTGGGTGCCACCAATGCCAATACATCTTTCCTTAGAAGGGGCCCAAAACTGTTCACTGTGGTCTGACTAGTGCCTTAATAGTTTTAGCAAAGTCTCCCTACTTTTATACTCCATTCCCTTCGAAATAAAGGCCTTCCCTATTACATGCTGAGCTTGAATGCTTTTTTAAAGTTCACGAATGACGACAAAACGCTCTGTTCAATTGTTTTCTGCTGGTTTTCTCCATTTAAATAATACTCATCTGCTCTATTCTTCCTGTCAATATGCATAACCTCAAATTTTCCATTACTTTATTCTATCTGCCAAATTTTTGCTACTTGCTTACCCTTTCTATATCCTTCTGCAGACTCTGTGTCTCTTCACTGTTTGCCTTTTGCAGCTATTTTTGCATCATCTGCAAACTTGGCTATAGTACATTCATTTTTATATCCAAGTCATTAATCTAGATTGTGAATAATGTTAGCCTCAGCACTGATCCCTGTGGTAGTCCTGTAGTCACAGGCCTGTAAACCTGAAAATGTCTCCCCGACCCCAACTTTATCTTCACTTAGTTAGCCAATCCTCCATCTATGCTTATGTCATTTACTGTTGTTTTATTAAGTAGCCTAATATGTAGCCTTATCAAATACCTTCTGCAAATCCAAATATGACACATCCACTGCTTCCCCTTTACCTCAAAAACTTCTGGTAGATTTGTCATGAATGACTTCCTTTTAATGAAGCCATGCTGACTCTGCTTGATCATTTTACATTCTTTATTACATCACTATTACATTCTTTATAAAAGACAGTAACATTTTCCCAATGACAAATGTTAAGCCAACTGATTTATAGTTAACAAGGTGTAGAGCTGGATGAACACAGCAGGCCAAGCAGCATCAGAGGAGCAGGAAGGCTGATGTTTCAGGCCTAGACCCTTCTTCAGAAAGATCTAGAAAGGTTTCTGAAGAAGGGTCTAGGCCCAAAACGTCAACCTTCCTGCTCCTCTGATGCTGCTTGGCCTGCTGTGTTCATCCAGCTCTACACCTTGTTATCTCAGATTCTCCAGCATCTGCAGTTCCTACTGTCTCTGATTTTATAGTTAACCTATTTTTTGTCTCTGCCCTTTTCTACATAAAAGTATTATGCTGATAGTTTTTCAGTCCTCTGGGACTTTTCCAGAACCTAAGGATTCTTGGAAGATTACTACCTGTGCATTCATTATCTCAGTTACTTCCTTTAATATCGTGGAATGCATTCCATTAGGTCCAGTGGAATAATGGTCTTTAGCTCCATTAGTTCTCCTGGCACTTTTTTTCTCTAGTGATAATTGTTATACTTATTTCTTCTCCTTTTGTCCTTTGATTATTTTTTATTATTGATTATTTGTTTTATTATTAGAATCTATCTGCCTAGAATTAAGAGAATCTGAGAATTAAGATTGACGGTTAACTGTTCTTGCTGGAGTTCCATGCCAGTGATGTCTCAGCCAATCAGCACTCTCTTCTAATGCTATATAAAATGGTGTCTTTTTTTTGTCAAATCTGTTTCATATATCTTTGTTATGATGAGTGCAAGATGAAAAACTTTGACTTCTTGTCTCCTTTTAGCATATATTATTATATGTCTTGCTTGTTTACTCTTGTATTCTGTTTTTCTTTTTCTTTATCAATTAATTGGTCATTTGCTGCATTCTAAAACCTCCCCATTGTTGTTGTAATGAATTGTTCTGTGGATTGCAAATCATGAAGATAAACAGTTCTAGACCTGTCTGCGATTTAGACAGCCTCTATTTCTTAAAACTCCAGAGCAAACTTTTGAAACAAACTTCTAATCAATTTAAGCACTTAATGTTTCAAACTAAATTCCAAACATTTAAAGTGCAGTAATATGGGCTCCCCTCATTGGCACATAAACCAATTAAAACTTGTAATTTTAAATGGGTATTTTTTAATGCAAACCTGTGACATTTAAGGTGAACCCATTGTTAGGCAGATGAAATTAAGCTTAACTATATATGTTCCATTCACCATTACGTAAAACATTCATGTATGAAATTACAGAATATAAATTTCAGTATTCAATTTCATAAGCAGCTTAATTTTTTTTGAAATAGAAAATAATGGAACTCCATACATACCTGTTAAAAGTTATATGCAAGATTACTACTAACAGAGTTTGTTCAAATAATGTCTGAAGATCATTACTTTTGTGTCGTGCTCTGGGTAATAATCACTGGTGATTTGTGATTAGGATAGTTGACTGCCACCTATTCTCTTTTCTATGCTGTGTCTAAGGATGTGCCTAAATATCAGTGGTACAAGATAAACCACTAGAGAGTTTAAAAAAAAGAGGCATATGGCTTACAGAACAAGTATAGTTTTGTGCAATAACAATAGGTATATTTAATATTCACTTTGTTAGGTATGATTACAACTATCTAAAGCAAGAAATGACATGTCTGTTTCAGTCAGGACCTCATGCAAGACTGCCTGATATTCTCTACCAAATACTGTGTTATATCATCAGATTGGGTGGAGCTAATGTAACTTCAATATTAACTCTTTCATAATTAATACCAGATACAACAATTCACTCCAAACCTTTGTCCCCATAGTTAACATTTCTACATTTATTTCTATAACTATATGCATTTACCATTAACCTGTCTCCCCACAAGTCTCTGACTTCACAAAGATAGTGGTCTGGAGGTTGCATTTTCCTCCTGACACATTCCCTTCTTACATGAAAGATTGGCAGATCTTTGGCTTGAAGAATGTTGACTTTGATTCTGGTTTTCTACAGATAATTTCTCCACTGGAGGATTGTTTATGTCTTGGATGTCCTTCAAGGAGGATGTCATTTCTGCTAAACTTGGTGGTTAGTCTATTACCTTATTTGGAGGACTCTTAAATTCCTAAATTTCCTTCATAGGTGACATTATTCCTGTTAACTCAGGTAGTTTCCTCTGGCATCATTTTGGAGGAACATTTAATCCCATGAATGACCATCTTGGAGGAGGATGCTGTGTTGAAGCATGAAATTTCTTTCTTGCAGTATCCTAGATTTCTGAAACAGGCCATTGCTTTTTGATTTGAAAAGGTATTCTCTTTTATGCAGTGTCCAGGCTGCTTTAGATTATGTAATTTTTTATTTTTCAACTGTGTCCTGAACTTGTGGAATTTGGTCTACCTTATATGGAGTCTGATTTTCATTTTGTTCAAACGAATCTTCACTCTTATTCTGCTGATTATATTCTTAAGAACAGACAAATGTAATCTATAGTCTTCAACACACCGCTTTTTTCCCTGACCAACATCTCTGTCTCAGGTTTGCTGCAGTGCTCTAGTGAAGCTCAGCGTAAGCTGGAAGAACAATACCTCATTTTCTGCTTGGGGGACCCTGCAGCCTTCTGGACTTAATATCGATTTCAACAATTCTACTGCTTGAGGAACCTTCTCCCATGTCCTTACTCTAACCACCACCGACCAGGCCTTGTTATCACAAGGTCTGCTATTACATACAACCCATTGTTAGCCCCATTAGTAGCAATTCATTCTCCTAGGCTGATTGTTACCCACTCCTTTGTCTGTCCAGCTGTTCGTCTCTCTCTTTTGGGCTCTATCTCCACCTTTTATTTACTCCTTCACCCCTCCTCGTACCCTATCATCTGCATAAAAACTAACATTTCCCTAGCTACCATCAGTTCACTGATCGGTCACTGGACCCGAAACGTTAACTCTGATTTCTGTCCAGAGATGCTGCCAGACCTTCTGAGCTTTTCTAGCAATTTTCGTTTCCATTTGTAATCTATATTGTTTCTCCAGGCTCCTCTACTGAAACATATTCCATGTTAAATTCCATCTGCCACTATTCTGCCCATTCTGCTATATCCTGTTACTGTTAATTAGTATCATCCTTACTGTTTGCCACATCTCCAAGTTTGCTATCATTAACAAATGTCAAAATTTTCCTCTGTATTCCAGGGTGCAGAATATATAAAAGCATGTTCCTAGCACTGATCCTTGGGAAACACCACTGTGTACTACATCCTCCAGTTTGATAAGAAAACATTTACCTACTTTTGCAGACTTACTGATTTCTGGCAATTTTTTTAAAATCATGCTGATGTTTCTGAAAGTTATTCCTTCACAACTGTAACTTCCTTGTCTAACTTTCACTACAATGTGACATATCATCCAGACATAACTCTGAACTTATTCCCCAGGTAATTTCAGTAGTCGAAATATATAGCCTAGGATGGTACTGCCATTGTGCTAAGCAGACAGACTTCAGAATGTTCTATCAACTCAAACTGGCTTCTATAAGGCTGTGCGGGTCATCAGAAGCAGCAAGATTGCATTTTGTAACATTGTGGCATGGGATACCCCCACTGCGTTATAAAGAAAAGACTTCCATGCCTTCAGGACTTCCTAAAGTGCTAGACAGCCAAGAAAATGTTTCTCAATATTTCTATAGATACCATAGAAAATGCAACAGCCAATTTACACACAGTAAATTTGCCAAAACAGCAGTGTAATCACAACCAGAGAATCTGTGTTAGTAATATAAAAACATAGAAGATAGGAACAGGAGTTGGCCATTCGACCCATTGAGCTTGCTGTACCATTCATTATGATCACAGCTGATCATCAAACTTAATATCCTAATCCTGCCCACCCTTATTTACCTTGATCACCTTAGCCACACGGACTCTATCTCTTTCTTAATATTTGGCCTCAACTACATTCTGTGGTTGTGAATTCCACAGGCTCACCAGTCTCTGGGTGAAGAAATTTCTTCTCATGTCAGCCCTGAAAGGCTTGCCCTTTGCTGTTAAAATCATTAAAATCCTGGTTCTGAACTCCCCCAACATTGCGAACATCCTTCCTGCATCTAACCTGTATAGTCCTCTTAGAATTTTATAGGCTTCTCCAACCACCACCACCGCCCCACCGCCCCCCCACCCCCCAATTCTTCTAAACTCCAGTGAATACAATCCTAACTGACTCAATTTCTCCTCAGTTGTCCGTCCTGGAATGAATCTGGTAAAACTTCAGTGCACTCCCTCTGTAGCAAGCACATCATTCCTCAAATAAGCAGATCAAAACTGCACATAATACGGTTGTGGCCTCACCAATGCTGTGTATAATTGCAGCAAGACACCCTTGTTCTTGTACTCAAATCCTCTCACTATTCTTTACTGCCTGCTGCACCCGTTTGCTTGCTTTCAGATACTGGTGCACTGGAAATTCAGGTCTTGCTGAGAATTACCCTCTTTCAATTTACAGCCATTCAAATAATGATCTACCTTCCTATTTTTGCTACCAAAGTGAATAACCTCACATCTGTCTGCATTATTCTCCATCTGCCATGCATTTGCCCACTCACTCAGCTTGTCCAAATCACATTGCAACATTTCTGCATTCTCCCCACAGCACACCCTTCCACCCAGTTTTGTGTCATCAGCAAATCTAAATCCTCAACATATATTGTGAATGGTTGGGGTCCTAGTACC
Organism: Rhincodon typus; assembly: GCF_021869965.1. Classification (NCBI taxonomy): domain Eukaryota; kingdom Metazoa; phylum Chordata; class Chondrichthyes; order Orectolobiformes; family Rhincodontidae; genus Rhincodon; species Rhincodon typus. Next base: position 17,767 of record NW_025967138.1, read on the forward strand.
CTGCTAATCACTGCCTGCCATTTAGAAAAAGACCCATTTTTCTACTTTTTGTTTCCTTTCTGCCAATACACTACCTCTAATCCCATGTACTTTAATTTTGCACATTAACCTCTTTTATGTGGGACTTAGTTGAAGGCCGTTTGAAAATCCAAATGAACATCATCCACTGGCTCCACAAATCAACTCTACTAGTTACATCCTTGAAGAATTCCAGTAGATTTGTCAAGCATGATTTCCCTTTTGTAAATCCATGCTGACTGGGTCTGATTCTACCACAGTTTCTAAGTGTTCTGCTATAAAATACTTGATGATGGATTCTAGCGTCTTCCCCATTACTGACGTCAGACTCACTGGTCTATAATTCCCTGTTTTCTCTCTACCTCCCTTTTTAAATAGTGAGGTTACATTAGCTACCCTCCAATCTGTAGGAACTGTTCCAAAGAATCTTGGAAGAAGATTATCAATGGATTCATAATTTCTAGGGCTACTTCCTTAAGTACTCTGGGATATAGATTATCAGACCATGCGAATTTATCAGACTCCAATCCCATTAATTTCTCCAACACCATTTCTCGACTAATGCAGATTTTCTGCAGTTCCTCCCACTTGTTAAACTTTGTGCTCCTTATTATTTCTGGTGCATTATTTGTATCCTCCTCTTATGAAGACAGAAGAGAAGCATGAAATTAACTCATCAGCCATTTCTTTGTTACCCATTATAAATTACCCCATTTCTGGCTGCAAAGGACCAATATTAGTTTTCAACAGTCTTTTTCTGTTTACGTAACTATAGAAACTTTTACCATCAGTTCTTATATTCCCAAGTTTATTCTCATACTCTATTTTCACTTCTTAAATTTTTCCTTGGTTCTCCTTTACTGATTTCTAAACTATCCCCAATCCTTAGGTCTGTTGTTTTTTTCTTGCCAATTTGTATTTGTATTTGTTGACAGTGGTGGGAATTCTTCTGTTCTCCAAAATAGTATCATTGAATCTTTACAATCGCTCAAGAGAGCAGCTAGAAACTTGGTTTAACATTTCAAGTGAAAGATGAAACCTCCGGTGGTGCAGCACTACCTCAATTATGTGTTGACCTAGATTTTGTACTTGTATCTCTGGTATATAGTTTGATTTCACAGGCTCAGCTGTGAGAGTCTTACCCACAGAGCCATGCTTACACCTAATTTAACTCAAAACCAAAAACATGTAACATAGGACACAAACATGTAATTTTCTAGCATTATCTAACATGATACGTGAAATATGAGGTCGTTAATAAGTAATGGTAAGAAGATAAAATAATGTGGAAGTAACAGAGCTCTTTTTAAAAAGGTCAGTACCAGCAAATTCTATGTATGATAAATAGACACAAATTCCTCCTTCTAATTTTCTTTGTCAGCATGTCTGCAAAGGAAACTGAGATGGATCATGCTACTCTGCACATCTAGATGAAGACAAATGTAAATGCTTCAGTCTCTTCTTTTGTACCAAAATGCTTGTTTCCACAATCTTGTTGGGGATGGGTTATTTGTAGATCAGCCTCCTCCAGGAGCTTGGTCAGTTGTCAACCACCAGTTACAGTTGACTGTACAGAACTGTAGGACTTGGATGTGGTCCTCATTTGCTATGGGATTGCTTAGCTCTGTTTGTTGTAGTGCTGTTTGGCATTCCTGTAGGACTGTATTGTAGTTTAATCGTTGACACCTCATTTTTGGGCATTCTTGGTGCTACTCCTGGCATACCCTCTTGTGTTCTTCATTGAACCATTGATCTCTGTGCCTGATGGTAATGATAGAGTGGGAACTATGCTGGACTGTGAGGTAACAATTCTGCTGCTGATAATGATGGCCTGTGCCTCATGGATGCCCAGTCCTGAGTTCGATTTGTTTGAAATCTTTCCCATTTAGCATAGTGTTAGTGCCACATAATACATTGGAGATTATCCTCAATTTGGTTTTCAAACATTGTTTCTAAATGTGGTTGGGCACATTAAGTGGAAACTAACATAACACCCCTACCTCTGAGATAACTCATCCAATTACCTTTGATCAGTATCTCTTGCCTTATCAGGCCCCTCAAAACTGGTGCCCAGAGTTGCTGGAAGCTGCCACTCATTCGATGTAGCACTTCCTGCAGTTGCAGGGAAAAGTGCCGGGTGTGGTGGGGCTGGAGGGGAGTGTGGAGCGGACAAGGGAGACACGGAGAGAGTGGTCCCTCCGGAAAGCAGATAAGGGTGGGGAGGGAAAAATGTCTTTGGTGGTGGGGTCGGATTGCAGATGGCCGAAGTGTCGGAGGATGATGCGTTGGATCCGGGGGTTGGTGGGGTGGTACGTGAGGACGAGGGGGATTCTGTTTTAGTTGTTATTGCGGGGAGGGGGTGTGAGGGATGAGTAGTGGGAAATGCGGGAGACATGGTCGAGGGCATTCTCGACCACTGAGGGGGGGAAGTTGCGGTCCTTGAAAAACAAGTACATCCTGGGAGCAGATGCGGCGGAGGTGAAGGAATTGGGAATAGGGGATGGCATTTTTGCAGGAAGGTGGGTGGGAGGAGGTGGGACTTCACAAGCTTCAAAATCTCCCCTTCCCCTACCGCATTCCAAAACCAGCCCAGCTCGTCCCCGCCTCCCTAACCTGTCCTTCCTCCCACCTATCCCCTCCTCCCACCTCAAGCCCCACCCCCATCTCCTACCTACTGACCTCATCCCGCCCACTTGACCTGTCCATCCTCCCTGGACTGACCTATCTCCTCCGTAACTCCCCACCTACACTCACCTTTACTGGCTCCATCCCTGCCTCTTTGACCTGTTTGTTTCCTTTCCACCTATCCTCTCCTCTATCCATCTTCTATCCGCCTCCCACTCTCTCCCTATTTATTTCAGAACCCCCTTCCCCTCCCCCATTTCTGACGAAGGGTCTAGGCCCGAAACGTCAGCCTTTCTGCTCCTATGATGCTGCTTGGCCTGCTGTGTTCATCCAGCTCTACACCTTGTTATCTCAAATTCCTTGCCTGTATGCTTTTCTTCACTTAACCTGCCGACGGGGCAGCGTTTTGAAAGCTTGTGATTTCAAATAAACCTGTTGGACTATAACCTGGTGTTGTGTAATTTCTGGCTTTGAATGGGGAATAGGTTTACTTTTATAATTATTTTTAACAGTTTTAGTGGAGTGTCACAGCTTGTGAATTTTGACGTAGTGTTGATATAAGCCACTTATGCCACATGTCTTGAATTTACAAGGCAATTATACATATACCATAAATGTACCATTAGTATGATGCAGGTTTTCAGGGCAATTCAGTTTGTATTACAAATTCAAAACCAGAGTACGTTTGTCTATGTGCCACAATTGGTCAGTGAATAAAGTCAAAGTATTGCTGCAATTAGCCATACAGAGCAGCAAAACTTTACATTTGGTGTCTGATCTGGCCTGAATTAGTTAACTTCAATTAGACTAACGGTGGGTCATGTTAGTTTCAGTCATCAGGAAGAGAATTGTCAGCTAAGCTTCCTATTCCAGCTAACTATTGTGATTGTTATTAGAAGAGTGCACAGATAGATGTGCAATTAAAATAGGAACAGGCTTAACTATAACTATTCCTCTGTGGGCTGCAAATCTGTTTATGCCTACTATTTAAGATTACACTTGTAGAATAGGCTGTTATGTCTGTTACCGTTAATTTAAAGAAAAAGAATTATAAGCAAAGAGAGGAATTGCAGAAAAAAGTACACTTTATTCCCTCCAATTATTTTTTCTGACTTTCCATTGTCTCTAATTCTTTTCTCTCACTGTTTGATTCCCCCCTTCTAGCAAATTTCTCGATCTCCCATTATTTTATTTCTGATTTTGTTCTCCTTTGTTTTTTCTTTTTCAACAGGGGAGGTATTGCTAAAGTACACTTTAAAATAAAGCCATTGTGACATCTCTAGTAACTAAAACGGTTGATTTGTGAGCAATATTTATTGGTATCTCACTACATCAGAAAACACTGAAGAGTTAACAATTGTACCATAGTACATCTAATAGTAGCAGCTACTGTTGAGCTTGTTACCATGTAAACATTGAATGTGTTTGCTTCAAGTTCCTTTCTTCATTATTTTAACAAAAGAGTGAAAATAACATTCTTGACTGTGTTTCTACGCTCTAAAGTGGTAACATTGAAAAGGTGCTATAATAAAAACAGTACATTCTAGAGAAACTCAGCAGGTTTGGCACCATCTGTGGACAAAGCAACAGAGTTAATGCGAGTTTCTCATGCATTTTCTGTTTTTATTATAGCACTGCTGCCAGACCTGCTTAGTTTCCCTGGAAATTTCTATTTTTATTTCGGATTTCCAGCATTCTTCTTGCTTTGATTTGAATAAGTGCTAAATATGCAGCAAAGTGACAAAGTCTCAAAAATGCAAGAAAATGAAATTCTGCCACATGGTGCTCTCTAGAAAAAAAATTTCCACATATTTTCATCTGTGTGTTTTCCACAATAAAATTCAATGCCCAGGAACGTACAGATATTCCAAATGAACTAGTTTGAAGTTGCTGGTTCTTCATCAATCCTGTGAAAACCGTTAAAATTGAATGTTTCAAAGCTTGTCCGTTAGCACTTTCCAATTGTTTTACTCCACTCATACTCAGATATTGGAGGAGCTCATTGAGAACAAACAGGCTAAGGTTTCATAAGGTTGACGATTCATCATCAACAACAGGTATTTATTCAACAGTGTGTATCAAGATATTTCACAAAAGCACTATATAAAAAGAAAGCTGAAGAGTTGAGGCAGGGATGGAATCGGTGATGGTATAAGCTTGCTGCTTGCTTTCAGTTTCCCTGCACTAACACCTACAGACTTGACACGTAGTGTATAGCACAAAACGCAGTCAGTATTTTTGGGCTTAATCTTACAATATCTTTGAAAATGTAATTTTTGTCAAGTTTCATGGAGTTTCTCTCCATGAGGACTCACAAGTTTTCTTGTGCTATTGTCCCAAACTTGCCCCATTAAAAACCTACCTTGCCTCTAAAGTGCGTCCCTCGTCCAATGCTTGACCAATTCGACTACTCATCATATCCAGAAGTACTTGGCACTGATGGGATGACCTTGATTAGACTGTCATCCAATGTGGCGGTGTCATTTTGGAAAACCTTGGCCATGTACTCAGGCAAGTGTTGGCTGTCTAGAGATGCCCTTCACAGTCAAAGAAGTGGCACAGCAGCCACAAGCCTATGCTTCTCACAGAATGGAGGTGGGGTGGCATGGCAGACATTTTCTAGCACATGCAACAGCATATTTCCATCCCAATTACTGTTTAAGTGCCAGGTCATAAATTGACGTTAGGAAAATGGTAGGTCAGCTCAAGGACAAAGAATGGAATTTGGGGCAGTTGGATGAGGTCCTTAACAAAACCTTTGCATTCGTATTCACAAAGGAGAAGGACAAGGTGGATCACAAGTCTCTAGAGGGGTATATTGATATTCTAGGACATGTCAATATAAAAATGGAGGAGGTGTTGAGTGTTTTGAAAAACACTAAGGTAGACAAGTCCCCAGGACCTGATGGGATCTATCCCAGAATGTTGAGAGGCAGGTGAGGAAATTGCTGCGGCCTTGTATGAAATCTTTGTATCCCGTTTAGTTGCAGGAGCAGTCCCAGAAGACTGGAGAAAGGCCAATGTTATTCCTTTGTTTAAGAAGGACAACAAGGGTAATTCAGGAAATTATAGACTGGTGAGCCTCACGTCAGTAGTAGGTGAATTATTGGAGAAGATTCTTAGGGATAGGATTAACTCACATCTGGAAAAATATGGACTTATTAGCGATAGGCAACATGGCTTTTTGCATGGAAAATCGTGCCTCACAAACTTAAGTTTTTCGTGTAAGTGACAAAGATGAATGATGAGGGCAGGGTGGTAGATGTGGTCTATATGGACTTTAGCAAGGCTTTCAACAAGGTTCCTCAACACAGGCTGATACAAAAGGTGAAATCACATGGGACCTGTGGTGAGTTGGTACGATGGATAAAGAATTGGCTTGGTCACAGAAGACAGCGAATAGCATGGAAGGGTGTTTATCAGGTTGGAGATCTGTGACCAGTGGTGTTCGGTAGAGATCAGTGCTAGGACTCTGGTTGTTTGTAATATATATAAATGATTTAGAAAAGAATATAGGCAGCCTGATTAGTAAGTTTGCAGATGACACAAAGATTGGGGGAGCTATGGATAGTAAGGAGGATTGCCAGAGGAAACAGCAAGATATAGATAGGCTAGAGACTTGGGTGGAGAAATGGCAGATGGAGTTTAATCTGGACAAATGTGAGGTGATGCATTTTGGGAGATGTAATGCAGGAGGAATTGGCAGTAAATGGCAGAACCCTTAATAGCATCAACATACAGAGGGATCTAGGCATACAGGTCCAATTTCCTGAAAGTGGCAACGCAAGTGGATAAGGTGGTCAAGAAAGCATCTGGCATGCTTCCTTTCATTGATTGGGACATAGAGTATAAAAGCCGTGTTGTAGCAATATAGAACTTTAGTTAGGCTATATCTGGAATATTGTGTACAGTTCTAGTTGCACACTACTAGAAGGATGTGGAGGCTTTGGAGAGGGTACAGAAATGATTTACCAGGATGTTGCCTAGTTTGGATGGTATGAGCTATGAGGAGAGATTGGACAAACTTGATTTGTTTTCACTTGAATGTCAAAGAATGAGCGCCAAACTGATAGAAGTTTGCAACATTATGAAAGGCATGGATAGAATGGATAGTCAGAGTCTTTTTCTCAGAGTAGAAATGTCAATTACAAAGGGACAAATTTAAGGTAAAAAGGGGCATGTTTAAAGGAGATGTGAGAGGCAGGTTTTTTACACAGAGGGTGGTAAGTGCCTGGATTGCGCTGCCAGAGGAGGTGTTGGAGGCGGATACAATAGCAACGTTTAAGAGGCATCTTGACAGATAAATGAATAGACTAGGAACAGAAGGATATTGAGCATGTAGAGGCAAAATGTTTTTAGTTTCAAAAGGCATCAGTGTAGTCTTGGTGGGCCAAAGGGCCTGTTCCTATGCCGTGCTATTCTTTATTCTTTGTTCATTGGTCCATAGGCACATGATGTCTTACAACCCTTTTTAAGGCACTGCTACTGTTACTCCAATGCCCACTGTGGTCCAGCTTCTTATCATTGTTCACTATGGAGCCATCACATGCAAGGTGAACTTTAAATGATAGGAAACATTATATTTTATTTC
>NW_025967139.1:0-25000 GCF_021869965.1 Rhincodon typus
AAATATGCTTGAAACTTATTGCTGATCTCTCCTGGCAAAAGTATAAAGTAATGTTCAAAACTTCTCACCGTTGTTACTGTTAAGCATTGTTCAAATGCAAGTTCGATTTTTGCAACTGCAAATTTACTGTTGCTCTGCCAAAATCAAAATCACCAATCATGGTTTAGTCCAGTTTGTAAGTCCCTCATATGGTTCATGAGCAGAGTTAGCAATAAATATGTTTCACACGATCTCAACTATGCTACAAATTCTAAGGTATTTAGGATGCTAGCATGTAATCATGCTGTAATAATTACAGCAACTTTTATTTACCACCTTCAATATGGAAAACATCCCGAGGCACTTTACAGAAATGTGAAATTGAGTGCTAAAATAGAAGAATAGGAACAGACTCAAAGGAATAAAGCTAAGATAGGGTAGTCAATAAAATCAACTGAAGTGATTAGTTTTGCTAAAGAATTTAGAAGTAAAGCAAAAAATGAAGAGGGAGGGAGATAAAGAGAGCAGGGATGTTTATCCAATGGTGGGGTAAAGGATGGAAGGGTGTGCCTCTCAAATTGAATTGAATTTCTGGACTCTGCCACAAACACTTTGGTCACAGCAAAAGCTGTAACTAGGCTTAGTGCAGAGAATTACTTCTTTCAGTAACGATATTTTGTGTTAAAAAATTGCAAAATAAAGGGCAAACAAAAGACAGCTGAAAGGTGCAAGAAAACATTCAGACGTCAAACACATTCAGATATCAATGGACACAAATTCGGCGAAAATTACATCATATACATAAGTAACAAATTATATATTGTGTTTAATTATATATATTCACATTTATGCAATATCAAAAGACAGAAGTGAGTTGAATAAACAGACGGAGAAGTTTCAACAATCTGGTGTTGAAATTGTATCTTGTATTCATTCATCATTTACATTCATCAGAATCAGATGATTCTATAGAATAAACAACAGAGGGAGCAGGGATAATATAAGCTAGGGGACACAACTAGTGGGAGTGAAGAACTGGGCACCAAGCTATTCAAAAACATATCAGCAAAATACATTAACAAATGGAAAAATGAGTGACTAATCATGTAATGCCCAAAAAAAAGGATGAGTGACAGAAAAATAGACTCAGTATAAATGGCAATACAAGTCTTGCAATAATATATGGAATGGGAAAAAGATGGCGTCCATCTCATTTCATTCCACATGTTTAAATGGGCTGAATAGATTTCCTTAGTGATGCAACACTAAAGTTCTAAACTTAAACTTTGAGACCCTTACTGCAGAAATAATTCATGTTAGGGGTAGGAAAAAGAACCAATTAAGCAACTTAGTAATCAAAATTATGTTTTATCATTGTTAAATGACCCCTCCTAACAGAGAAAAGACATGGCCATAAAATCACTTCTTTGGAGAAGTTGTTTGTCTTGAATACAAACAGGAAGTACTGGAGAAACTCAGCAGGTCTGGTAGCATCCGTACAAAGAAGCAGAGTTAATGCTTCTAGTCCAGTGACCCTTTGGAATCATTTTATTGTGTGGTTAGCTCAAATCAGAGAAATATGGTGGTTCTAAAAGAACTTTTGGCCTGTCAACTGTTTATTTCTTGGCTGCTGTTTTCTGTACCTGCTTCACCGCTGACCCTGAGTTTACAACTGAATGATTTTGAGCCTTTTTTTTATTTTTCTGCATATGATCTGGGACCAGGTCTTCTCCACATTGACCCTGCTGCCACTCAAAGCTTAATTTATCACAGCTAAGGACATGCCCCTGGGATCGCTACAAACAGCTTCCTGTTTAAATGCACAGGTGGAATCAGCAAGCACCATGTATCATTGGTGTTATCAGTGAATGCTTAGTGGGTGAATTCCATGGAGTCATAGAGACATACAGCACAGAAACAGACCCTTCAGCCCAACTTGTCCATGCCAACCAGGTTTCCAAAATTGAGCTAGTCCCAGTTGCTTGCATTTGGTCCATATTCGTCTAAACCTTTCCTATCCATGTACTTGTCCAAATGTCTTTTAAATGTTGTGACTTTACCACTTCCTGTGGCAGCTTGTTCCATATATGCATCACCCTCTGTGCGAAAAAGTTGCCCCTCAGGTCCCTTTTAAATCTTTCTCCTCTCACCTTAAACCTAAGCCCTCTAGTTTTGGACTCCCCTACCCTGGGAAAAAGACCTTGGCTATTCACCATATCCATATCCCTCATGAGTTTAAAAATCTCTACAAGATCACCCCTCAGCCTCCTACTCTCATCTTTGCAGCCTCCTTGGCATTTATTGTGTACACTCCTTTTCGATACACCTTTTCGCCACAAAGGATCACCAGACTTGAAACATTAACTCCGGTTCTCTCTCTACAGATGCTGCCAAACCTGCTGAGTTTATCCAGCAATCTGTTTGTATTTCAGATTTCCAGCATCTGCAGTTCTTTGTTTTTATTCTCTAAATTTCTTGCATTTATTTCAAATCTGTACCAGTGAGCTCTGCCACATAGACAGTGAGAAATCACACTGTTAAACAATAAAACTGAAAGAAATTTGATGCTATAATCAGGATGGTGAAAGGCATGAGTTTTTATACATATACAATATATGTGTTAGGGCTGCCCAAAACAGAACAGCATAAAATGGCCAATGAAAACCCCAACAAGCTTTGCAGTACATGTTTAACAGAAATTAGAGTGTGTGGAGGAAAGACCTGTGTTCTCAGCACTTAAAACAATAGCTGTCTGTTTAAGAAAGATTGTATATGCTGCCTTCCTAGATAAGAACATTTCACACCAATTAGTTATTTCTCTTAAATTTTTTCCTAATCACTTATGCTACAAGTAAGTTTTAACTAAGATTCTTCAAGATAATCATAGATATGGTTTCCAAAAAAATTATAGATTTAACACACACACACACACACACATTATATGTGCATAAAAAAAATCACTAAACAAAGCATTAGAAAGAAAGGTTTAAAAACTAATTACGAGTTATGGAAGACGGGCCTCCCTATCTCTTATTGAGGACCATGGCTAAGAGAGTTGGAATGGTGGGAAATCTCAAAGAAGCCTCTGTTACAGCCTTGTGCAAGATAAGCAGACACAGACATCATAATTCAGAGATACAGGTCACAAGTGACCATGGAGAGTTCAACTTCTCACATACTAAAATGACCCAATCAGATCACAACAACAAACAATCACTAATATAGAGTGATGTATTAAAAACCCGACTATAGTTGGACAACCCAGCACTAATTAATCAATAGTATACAGGGGGAGGGAGTATGTGCTGCCATGTTAAAGTAACAAGAGAATTTATAAAAGGAAGTTTGCTTGTATTTAGGATTACAGCGTCATTGACTCTTCTTCTGATCTGAGTCAAAGATTAAGGCAGAAATTCAGCCCTCCTATCGAGGCCAGATTCGGGGTGGTCTTTGACCTCTCCCTGCACTGTACTGGTGAATGCTTGAATAAATTACCATGTGCCTGAACTCTGCTTGTCTCTTGAAATTTATTGCTATCGAAAGGTCACTCCGACAATACAATATATACAAACTCACACCTTTCACCATATATACATTGCATATATATGTGGAAAAGGATATAAATCAGTCATTGATCAAGGTCTCAGACTGGAAAAGGGCAGATTTTAGGGTTCTAAAAGTTGAACTGGAGCAGGTTGATTGAAATTATTTTTTGGTGGATAAAATAGTGGATGAAAAATGGGAGAATTTCAAAAGAGAAATGAATAGGATGCAAGCTAAATACATACCCATGAGAAATAAATACAGCAAGTCCAAAGGTAGAGTACTCTGGATGCCTAAGGATATTGATGAGAAAATAAGGAAGAGGAAAGGAAGCATATGGTGCATACTGGAATAATAACAGGACTAGAAGTCAGGAAGAGTAGCTTAAATGCCAGAGGGAGGCTGAGACAAAGGAGTAAGGAAAATTAAGGGGAAACAGGAGGAAAAATTGGCAGGCTGTGCTAAAACAAATAGTAAACTGTTCTTCAAACATATTAATAGCATGAGTGAAGGGTACAGTGGGGCCCATAAGGAGCAAGCAGGGTAAGCTGCTCACTAAAACAAGGGGTATGGCAGAAGTACTAAATTAATACTTTCAGTCTGTCTTTACCAAATTAGAAAAGGATGACAACGGCCTAGTTGAAAATGTGGGTGTTGAGCATCTGAGCAGTATAGTGATTGAAAAAGAACAGGTGTTAAAGGGTCACAACAATCCAGGTAGAGAAGTCACCAGGCGTGATGGGATGCATCCTAGACTGCTCAAACAGGTAGAGAAGCATATTGCAGAGCCATTCACAGAAATTTTCCAGGCTCCCTCTGAACACAGGATTAGTCCCAGGGGGCTGGAGGATTGCAAATGTGACACCATTGTTTAAGAAAAGGGCAAAGGATAACCCAGGAAATGGCAGACTGTCAGCTTACTGTCAATATTGGGAAGACTGATGGCAGCCATAATACAGGATAAGGTAAATACACACTTTGAGAAAAATAAGTTAATAGTACACAGCCAACGTGACTTTATCAAGGGCAGATCACGTCTGATAAGTTTGATTGTGTTACTTGACAAGGTGAAACAGGCAATGGAATGAGGGTAGTGTGTGGATGTTGTATATTTGGACTTTCAGAAAGCCTTTGATATAGTACCACATGGTTAGCAAACTAGAAATGTTTGGGATTGCTGGGTCCTTAGAAGTTGGCTAAAAGATAGGAAATAGGGGGTATGTATAGATGGGCTTTTCACAGATTAGAGGCGAGTTGGAAGCAGTATTCTCCAGGGAACAGTGTTGGAATTCTTGCTTTTTCTGATTTGGAGATGGAGGTGTTTGCAGACGATACTAAGCTAGGGAGAATAATGAATTGTGAGGATGATGCTGAGCGACTTCAGAGGGACAAGTTGGCCAATGGCAGACAGCGGTAGATGAACAAGTTCTGAAGGGTCACTGGACTCAAAACATTAACTCTGCTTTCTTTCCCCAGATGCTGAGTTTTTGTAACTGGTAGATAAAATTCAATGTAGAGGAATGTGAGGTAATACATTTTGGTAGAAGAAACATGGAGACAATATGGGCACAATGGTATAGAATTGAGGGGTGTACAGGAGCAGAGGGACCCCAAGGCTCACGTGCATGATTCTCTGAAGGTGGCCAGGCAAGTTGTAACAGTTACTAAGAAGGTTTATAGGATCTTTGGGTTTATAAAAAACGGCACTGAATACAAAAGGAAGGGAGTGATGTGACATCTCTACGAATCATTGGTCAGACCTAATTCGGAGTATTGTGTTCAGGTCTGGATACCTCATTTAAGGAGGTTGCTGAAGCCTTGGAGAGAGTGCAATGGAAATTTACTAGATGATATCAGGAATGAGGGATTTTAAATACATGGCAAGATTAGATAAATCAGGCTTAATCTCTTTGGAGCAGAGAAGATTAAGAGGTGACTGTATTGAGGGGTTCAAAACTATGAACAACTTTAACAGGGTAATTAAAGATATTCTATTTCCATTAGTAGGCAAGTCAGTAACTAGGGGTCACAACTTCAAAACTGTCAATGAGAGAGCCAAGAATGAGATGAGGAGAAATTTCTTGACACAGAGTGTGTTAGGATTGGAATGCGCTGCTTGGGAGAGCACTGGAGGAGGATTCCATAGGTAGTTTCAAAATAGACTGGATATGTATTTGAAAGTGATGAATTTAGAGGGCTATGGAGCTAGGGCTGGAGAATGGGACTACCTGGGTAGCTCTATTGGAAGCCAGTTCAGACACAATCGCTTCCTCCTGTCCCGTAAAATTCTATGATTCTACATACCATTTTTAGAATTTGGATTTTAAAATAGTGGCATATGGGTAGTGGTTACTTCTGTGCAGTGGTTTTGAAATAATAACTAGGCTACACAGTCTTTCCAGAACAGTGGCCTAATTCAGTATGTTCCAGAGAGCAGAGAACCCCAGCCCCTCCCTGAATGTTAACCAAAAATTGGTTTGACTGTGGTAGTTTACAAAGGGTGGATGAACACAGAACTATAACGCACAGGAGCAGAACCTTCAGCCCACCATGTTTGCGCTGACCATGATCTAACCTAATTCTAAACTAATCACATATGCCTGCACGTGGTCTATAATCCTCAATTCCCTGCCTGTTTATGTGACTGTCTACATGCCTCTTAAACAGAGCAGTCATATCCACTTCTATCACCTCCCCTGGCAGCGTGTTCTAAGCACCTATCACCCTCTGTATAAAAAAACTGGTCTTGCACATCTTCTTTAAACGTCCCCCTCTCACCTTAAACCTATGCTGCCTTGTATTTAACATGTCCATTCTGGGAAAAGGACTCCAATTATCCTCTAGATCCATGCCTCTCATAATTTAATATATTTCAATCAGCTCACACCGCATTCTCTGACATTGAAGGCCATTAGCTTGTTTATGGTTTGAGATAATCAAGGATTAATTTTAGTTTAGAAAACTCAGAGATTGAAAGGTTTTAGCAGTTTGGAGGAGACCTGACTGAGGTTAGAAGAAAATATGGTTTCTCTCTGAGAAAAGAATATTGGGACAGTTCAAGGAAAGCACAGTTAACTCCCTGTAAAAGTTCATTTTGTGCAACTTCCAAACCAGGAGTGTTTGGTTTGAAATCTGCAGGTTATTAAAAGCTGAGAAAGTATAAGCTCCTAGTTTTGATAAAAAAAAAACTTTCCAGTTCAAAAGAACTAACTGGGAGAATCAGTAAACTCATGCTTAAAAATTTGAGATAGTCATGTAACGTCTCTAGATTTAAGACTCTATAACTGATAGCATTAAGAAATGGGATAAGTCTTTGCTTTCAGATCTCTCAAATAATGTTCCAAATTTAGATAGCTTGGAGTGATAAACTTCTGTTACTGAAGGAAATCTGTAGCTTTGTGCCACTAGGTTTCAGTGATTCGGGATCAAAAACTTTTTTTAAAAATCTATTGGACAGATTCCATTCTGAGATCTGACTTGGTCAGTAGTACTATCAGCTGGGATTATAACTGTTGGACAGCATTGATCATTCTTCCTAATGACTTCATAATTCAAAAAAGAAAACGTAGCCATAAAAATACTTTCAATTAAAGATTAGTTGTATATTGTGTATTTTTTGGATGAACTCAAGAATTTATTTGTTGCATTGTAAGGAAGAACTATGAAGATATAGTAAATTAGTTTATATGCTTCAAGATAAAGCTAACCAGCATATCTGCTTTTAAAATACTGGAATGATTTCCATGTGTTAGTTTACATAACACATGCGACTTCTTGTTAAATTTAAGCAATTGGTAGTTAGTTTGGCCACTTGAGGTAATACAAAACAACTCTTGTGGTGCAGTGTTAGTGCTCCTACCCCTGGACCAACAAATCAGAGTTCAAATTCTACCTGCTCCAGACGTGTGTAATGATATCACTGAACAGGTTGATTAGAAAAATAGGTTAAATTTTAAAAAATTAAAAATTTAGAAGCAGCAACCAAATAGTGAGAGGCTGTAATCATCTATAGACCAAAGCAAGTAACAGTAACACATTCTTTTTCTGAAGACTGTCAGTCCAAGCAAAATGGAATTTTGTAACAATCTGTGCATTTTCATGGTTAGTTTTATGATGCTAGACAAGAAAGTATCGAACTATTTCAATTTCAAAATTGAAATCATGACTGGTGGTTTGGTAGTACAGTACCATAACCACCAGGACACTGTCCAATTCTGCAATTTCTCATTGCTGTGAGTTGTATAAACACCACCACCAGGTGGTGCAAAGTGGTCAAGTGAAATGCTCACTAGTCATTTTTAACATGACAGAGAACTGGAATTCAACAAATGTTACATTCAAATAAAATTCAGCGTCTAAAATATCTGTTACTGTATTAAATTGAAATGATCTCCATTGAGAATGAGCCTGGCTGCAGGAAGGAAAATAATTTTATTGTGGGTTCAGCTCAGATCAGAGAGATATGGTGGCTCTAAAAAATGCTTTTGGCTTCAGCTTTTGCATTTCTAACTACTTATTTTTTAACTATGTTTTTTGCTAATTGTTTCCTGTCTGTTGGTTTCTTCGCCCACTTTACCACTTATCCTGGGTTTTCAACATAATGATTGAGCATTTCTCCACCTTCCTTCTGATAGTGGTCCTGATGTGGAACCAGAGCTTCTCCACATTGATCCTACTGCCAGCCAAAGTTTAATTTATCGTGACCAAGGTCATGCCCTTACAATTGTGCAAACACCCACAAAATTTTTGCTGGTTCATAGTATAGTGCTCACATGAAGTCACATGTAAACCAGACAGGTAAGGATTGCAGATTTACTTTTGTAATGGGCATTTGTGCACCAGACGGGCTTTTATAACAATTAATAACAGCTCAATGATCACCATTACTAAGACTGGATTTATATTGGAGATTTATTAATTGAATTCAAACTCCACCAGCTGATGTGATGAGATGAGATAATCCTGGCTGAACGAAGATTGAAGGAGTAGCACCAAACATATGCAAAAAGGAGAAGCCAACCTACTTACATGCCAAATATCATAAGCAGCAAGCGATAGACAGGGTTAAGTAATTCTACAATCTACTACACCTAGTTGTGAATGGGGGTGGACTGCTAAACAACTCACTGGAGGAGAAGGATCCACAAACATCCCCAATTACTATAAAAGGGAGCCCAGCACATTAGCGTAAAAATAAAGCTGAAGCATTCACAACAATGTTCAGCCAGAAGGACTAAGTGGAAAGTCTATCTTGGCCTCCGCCAAACTTCAGTCAATTTGATTCACTTCATGTGATATCAAGAAAAAGCTGGAGACACTGCACAATGCAAAGGCTATGGGCCCTGACAACATTCCAGCAATAGTACTGAAGATTTGTACCCCAGGACCTGCTGCACCCTCAGCCAAGCTGTTCCAGCACAGCTACAACACTACCATCTATTCGAAAAATGTGGAAAATTTCCCAGGCATATCCTCTGCACAAAAAACAAGAGAAATCCAACCTGACCAATTAACAGACCCATCAGTCTACTCCCGACCATCAGTAAAGTGACGGAAGGGGTCATCAGCAATAACCTGCTCTGTGATGCCCAGTTCAGGTTCTGCCAGGGTCCCTTAGCTCCTGACCTCATTACAGTCTTCATTCAAACATGGACAAGACAGCTGAATTCCAGAAGTGATGTATCAAGTGGCATCAAGGCCGCATTTGATAGAGTGCGGCGTCAAGGAACTCTAGCAAAACTTGGAGCCATGGGAATCAGAGAAAACTATCCACTGGTTGGAGTCAAACCTGGCACAAAAGGTTGTGGTCGTTGGAGGTCATTCATCTCAGTCCCAGAATACTGAAGCAGTCCATGTCCAAATGCATCAAGACTTAAACAATATTGAGATTTGAGCTGAAAAGTGGCAAGTAACATTTGTGCTGCACAAGTGCCAGACAATGGCCATCTCCAAAAACAGTGAATCTAACATTTTGCTTTGCTATTCAATGCATGACCATTGATGAATCCACCACTATCAGCATCCTAGCGGTTATCACTGACCAGAAACTGAACTGGACTAGCCATATAAGTACTGAGGCTAGAAGAACAGGTCAGAGGGGCTAGGACTACTGCACCAAGTATCTCACTTCCTGATTCCCCAAAGCCTGTCAAGCATCCACAAAATACAAGTCAGAAATGTTATGGAATACCCCCCACCTGACTGGATGAGTACAGCTTCAACAAAACTCAAGAAGCTTTACACCATACAGTCAAAGCAACCCACTTGCTTGGCAACATGTTTGCAAATGTTCAGTCCCTCCACCACCGATGCTCAGTAGCAGCAGTATGTAACATCTTCAAGACGCAATGCAGAAAATCACCAAAGCCTCTTAGCCACCACCTTTCAAACCCACAACCAGTACCACAAGGAAGGACAAATGCAACAGGGATATAGGAACTCCATCACCTGCAAATTTGCCTCCAAACCTCTCACCATTCAGACTTGGAAATATATCGCTGTTCTTTCCAGTATCACTAGGTTCGAATGCAGAATGTCCCTCCCCATCAATATTGTGGGAAGGCCTACAGTGGCTCAAGACAGCAGTTTACCACCACCTTCTCAAGGGTAACTAATGATGGTCAATAAATGATATCCACATCCAATGAATAAATAAAAAAAAAGTAGTGTAGTAAGCAGCATTTTATGGACCAAGTTAGCTTGCAAAATAATAGTCCTACTCCTTTCAAATCAAGCACAGGTACTTCAAAAGATCAGACTCCAGTTGTAAAATGTGTAATGGTGCTACATCTTAAATTCATATACATTTCAATACTCCTGTTTGTTGACCTGTCATTTCCTTTAACACACAATTTGGAAATGACATTGAATTAATGTCAAAAGTTCCATGAATAACATTGGAATGTTGTATCTCAGGACTAATATCCAGGATATTCCATACAGTTGCCCAAAATCTCTGTGTGACGGGGGCAGGCAGGGCTACTGCATACGGTGGGAAAGAGGAGAAAGAGGGCTTGGAACATGCTGGAATACATGCCTGAATGGCTATTTCAGAAACCACTTTCAGCAACTTGGGCAGGGCTTTATAAGTTGGTTCCTTGATGGGTTTTATTCACAGATAATGAAACTAAGAAAAGGAGGCAGAATCAGAATCTGCAACATGTTGCTCTTCTTCACTGCACCCTGACTAACCACATGGCTAGTTCCCAAAATTAGACAAACATCTCTGAGACAATAAGCAATGATGAAATCTTTAAAAAAAAAAGTCAAATTAACTCTGGACTATATACTTGTATACCCCTAAACAGATGCTTGTAGAGAGTGATTGATAAAGTTTGGGTCAATGATACATTATTGCCCCTCACGAATAGCCGGTTACCAACAGCAGGCTCAATCTTTGTGGCAAAAGTAGTGAGATAAATAAAACAGTAATGAACATACTTTTAGTGCAATTATGATTAATACAGCCATGTTCTAAAGATACATCAGCAACTTATCCAGTACTCAAGAAAAATCTCCTCATCTATCTTCAGTGTATGTTGAGTGGAAGTAAGAACTGGCCTCTCAGCACCTGTAATGTTTCCCGCAATTTTTTGCCGGAATTGTGTATTTACATGTTAAGTGGAGGCAGCTTTTGGTTTGGTGACACACAACTATACAATATAAATAATGAACGGCTACTTGGATGAGGAATAAAATGATAACTGTCAACAGTGGAACTATGTCCTAGCTAGGAGTCAAGGTCTTTAGGAACTGAAGTAAGAAAATTACAGACAGAAAGGATGAAGAAACACGAAGATACAATAACATGTAGCACACTTCACCACATCATCAAGAACACTTAATTCTCACCATCTGCATCACCCTGCATTTTTAGCTGTGCTTATGTGTGTAACACCCTGAACCCAGAGGTACGGTTGTACCAAACCTTTAGTACAATTCACATTTCTTGAACCATACCATCTTTACTTCTGAGTACAGAACTACAGAAAACCTTTTAAACACATTCTATTTAGAGCTTCAAACTATTAGCTGAAAATAAAATTAAGTAGCATATCATGAACAGTAAAGATGTTAGTAATGACACAATAGAAACAGTACGTAAATGCAAAATCCAGACCTGAATATTAAAAGTGCTTTGTGTGTTTTTGGGAGGAGGAAGTTCTATTCTTCTAACAAGAATCAGCAGATCAGCAATTTAGCTATGCTAAATTGCCCATAGTGCCCAGGGATGTTTAGGTTAGGTGGGTTAGACAAGGGAAATGCAGGGGTAGGGGAACAGATGTGGGTGGGATGCCCTTCGGGGGGGGCAGTGTGGACTTGTTGGGCTAAATGGCCTGTTTCCACACTGTAGGGTTTCTATAATTTCTATGAATCTTTACACCTCTCTTGACCCCTCCATTGTCTCCAAATTGTATTGCTGCTTGTCAAACATCATGTACTGGACGAGAATACTTCAACTGAGAGAATTAAAGCCTTGTCCTAGCTCTGACTCCATCACTCTCCCTGGCAACTATCTTAGGCTGAACTGTTTTGCAATCTTGATGCCACATTCAATCCAGGATTGAGCTTCTTACCACATATCTTTGCCATCATTAAGGCTGCTCATTTTCACCACTGTAACAAAGCATAACTTTTCCCCACTTTACCCTACCTGCTGAAGCCCTCATCCATGCCTTTATAATCTAGAGACTTAAATATTCTCGTACACTTATGGCCATCCTTCTATCCTAACTTGCATCAAGTCCGGTTCACCGATCATTCCTCTGCATGATGACCGAGATTAGCTCCCAGTCAAGCATTGGCTCTAGTTTTAAAATTCTCCTCATCGGTTTCAATTTCCTCCCAGGCTTCATTCCTCACTATCACTGTTATCCTCTAGTTCAACAAACCCACAGAGAGATTTCTAACTTTGACATCTTGACGCTTCACTAATTTTAATCACTCCACCATTGCTGAAGCTCCAAACTCTGGAATTCCCTCCCAAAACACCTTTCCTTCCACCTCTCTTTCCTCTTTAAGATACTCCCTGAAGCCTATTTTGGTAACTTCTTAGTCATCTGCTTTAATATTGGCCTTGAGGCTTACTATCATATTTTGTTCGATAACACTTCTATGAGATGTGCTGGGATGTTTAATTACAATAAAAGTATTTACAAGAAATAGCAGTAGTTGCTTTAAAGTTCAACTCTTTTGACACAGTCTATGCCCACAAAGCTGGTCATGCTTCTAGGTCAATATGTCAAATTTCCATGGACTCTGCTCCTTCAAGTGGGTTTATTATTAAATTATGCTCAGAATTTCAGGCAAATGGCAACTATGGTCAGATTAATTTATTATTAATAACCTGTAGCTGAAGTAACTAGCTGTCCACTGAAGTCTCATTCTGGTCTGTTCCTCATACTGATGTTACAATTACTTTAAATTCAATAAGTTCAAAATTCAGTCAATTGATCTGATCTTGAAGAATAAGACCCATGACAACAGTCACCTTAAACCACAATTGTTACAGCTAAAGAAACAGCCAAACATTTTAACAAATCTCCAGATTAAGTTTTGCAATCATGAATTAATTCCTGAAATACTGGTCATGCCATTGTCAACAGTCGATTACAATCAATAACATCAATTGATTGCATTAATGACATTTTATGCATTGAGATAGAATACAAAACGTGGACAAAACTTTGTCAATAAAACGGAGACAATTTTCAGCTTGTGCTGTAAGGAAACTGCAGACCCTAATTCAATTTTATATCAGAATTATAGTGATTAACAGGGATTTATTATAGATAATAACATCTTTTGAGCCCAGTCAGTTACTGACTTTTTTTTCATCTTTTTCACTTTATTTGTATGGTTTTTGTTCTCCTATAATTTTTATCTATGGTGTCTATGGTGTGGGTAAAGATTGTGATGAGAGTTGGATCTAACTAACCGCATCTGTCCAAATGGATTTCAAGCAATGTTAAAAATCACAAAGATGCAACTGTTTCATTGTTACCAATCCATGGCTATCCTTAAGTGACTTAATTTCACTTTGCAATCTCAAACTCTACACTGTAGAACCTGCCATGATGATAATGAGAAGATTCTTCAGTCTTAAACAACTATATTGCTAAAATAACCTATAGTGAAGCAGTATAACTTGGGGAAATCACTATTTTGATGGTGTGAAGGATCATTCGTCATCCTTTCAGACTTGATACGGTGTCCTGTGGGATGCATTACTTTAAAGAAAACAATTCTTCAAATTAAGTGAAACGTATAAATCATATTTATTCATGTTTTAAGCTTCAATGTAGGAGTCTTCAAGAAGTTTACAGGCAATACAAAATGGCTTTTGATTTATCTGATCATGGGATGAGGGTTTTACTGATTAGGCCAGCATTAGATCATCCAGCCCTAACTGCCTTGCAGAAGATGGTGATGAGCTGCCCTCTTGAACTACGACAGTCCTCAAGGCAGAGTATTCCAGGATTTTGACCCAGCAACAATGAAAGACTAGTGAAAAAGTCAGAAGTTAAATGGTATGAACTTCGGGGGAAACCTGCAGGTGGCTGCACTTGTCCTTTCATGTGGTAAAGTTGTGATTTGTAAGGTGCTTTTGAAGGAGCCCGAGTGAGTTGCTGCAGTGCTGCACACAGCCTGTACAAATTGTACCCACTATGTATCTGTGGCACAGGTGGTGTCTGGCATGCCAATCAAATGGGCTCCTTTGTCCTGGATAATGTCAGGTTTCTTAAGTTTTGTTGGAGCTGCATCCATCCAGGCAAGTGAGGAGTATTCCATTACACTCTTGAGCCTTGTAGATAGTGCACATCTACACTGTGGAGACAGGAGGGAGGAGAATTCCCAGCTTCTGATCTGCTTTTGTAGCTACAGGATTATGTGGCTAGTCCAGTTCTGTTTCTGGATGATAACCTCCAGGCTGATGTTGATAGTGGGGGAATCAGTGCTGATAAATGCCATTGAATGTCAAGAGGAAATGGTCATTGACTGGCACTTGTGTGGTGCAAATGGGCATGGACTGCTTTAGTATTTTGAGATTTAGTGAATGGTGCTGATAATAATGCAAGGGAATGCACAATATATGGTAAGATACTGAGAAACAAAGAGAACACAGCCAGCTAAGCATGTCAGTCCATAGATCCAACAGAACAGGTAAACAGCATGCAGGATACTTTCTTTTATTAGCTTAGACAACAATATAAAATTGCAAAGGTAACCCTAAAATGTTTAAACTGCCAGTTAGGCCACAGCTAAAGTACTGAATACAGGTCTGGTCGCAACATTGTAAGAAAATTTGAGTGAACTGCAGAAGATAAAGAGGAGATCTGACAGGATGTTACCAGGAATGGTAATTTTAACAAGTAGTAACAATTGGATAGGCTTAGGTTGTTTGCTTTGGAACAGGAAAAGGTGGAGGGAAAATTTTATTGAGTAATACAAAACTGAGCATTCCAGACAGTGTAGATAGAAGGACCCCATTTCTCTTAGCAATGGTCAATAACTGGGGCATATTTTAAAATAAATGACATAGGGACTAGCAGGGAATCGAAGAGAAAATTTTCTAACCAGAAAAGGGGTCTGGAGGTAACAGAGTGAAAAAACGATAGAGGTAGGAATCCTCACTGCATTTAAACAAAATTTAGATATCCACTTGAAGTATTGTAACACTACAGATCAATAGCCAAGTGTGGAATTTTACCAGAGTTCTTGCTTGGTTAGCACAGACACAGAAGACTGAGAGGCCTCCCTTATGGTGCCAGATAAATTCCATTTTATAACCCTTAGACCAGAAAATTGCAGTTCTATAAGCTCTTTGAACTGAATGTTAAATATGTATGGGGTAATCAGTCTATAAAGGAAAATGTCATTATGAATATGGACATAAGAATTTATAATTGTACAATGTTACAGAAAAGGTCACAAAACTAGGACACCTGAAAGACAAGTCAAGGAGATAGGAGACACAAATAGATGTGGCTTTTTATTGAGACATAGAAATGTGGGTATGGAAATTCACTCATTGAATATGCTGCCGCAGGAGCTCACCTAATAACATACATACACACTATGCTATGTAACAGATTATTCTTTCACATACACATATTTCCTGACAACCTTTTCCATCATTATGAGTTCCACATTCCCATATATAACTCATACTGCCTATACAAGTATATCAAACACTCCTTCCAGAGGCATTATAACACTGGGAGAAGTTAAGACTAAGTAGAGCTAGATGAAGCAGGATTAGAGTGCAGGCGATAACTAGGCCAAAGCATGCAGACCTAGTTCAATCTCCATTTGATGCATTCATATACTGTACTCATTTTATTAAAAAAATTTAGAAGTCTGCATTTGTAATGGAGTCTGTGAATGTACCAGCTAACACAATATTACATCCTCCAACTAGTGGTAGAATTATGGGGCATGGGTAGGATGGAAGAGATGTAACTACAACTCATGTTTACATAGACAGTTTCCATTATAAATGTGGTTTGAGAAATTTAGACCAGAAAAAGTTAACTGTTGAATAATATAAAAATTTTGATAAAGCTTAAGCATTTGTATCTACCAGTCAGAAGTACCACATGGAAAATAAATCTCAGACCCCTCTCAAGGTTCCCCCATGTCACAGATGCTAGCCTTCAGACAATTCTGTGATGTAAAACAAGAAGTGAAAACACTGGATTTTGCAAAGGCTATGGATCTAGACAAATTTTCAGTCGTATTGCTGGAATTGTGTGTCGAAATTGCCCAGGTAGTTATCCATAAAAAGCAGGACGAATCCAAACTGGTCAATTAACACCTAAGCAGTCTACTCCCAATCACCACTTCTGTCACTATACTGGTGGTCAACAGTGCTATCATATGGTACTTGCAAAAGAATCTTGTCCATCATACATGCTCAGTTTGGGTTCTATCAGGACCCCTCAGCTCCTCATTACAGTCTTAGTCTATAGTGGACTAAACAGCTGAACTCCAAAGGTGAGGCATTACTGACTAACTTGACAACATTCAACCACGTATGACAACAAGGAGACATCGCAAAACTGGAATCAATGGGAATTAATGGAGTCAATGAGTTCTGAAAAAAGGTCACTGAACTTGAAATGTTAACTCTTTTCTCTCCACAGATACTGCCACACCTGCTGAGTTTCTCCAGCAATGTTGTTTTTTTTTTGGAGTTGATGGGAATCAGGGGTAAAACAAGGTTGGATTTATAGTGAGCCAAAAGAAGATAGTTATGGTTGTTGGTGGTCATTCATCTCATTCCAAGCAAGACCATCATTGCAGAGTTCTTCAACTTGGTATCCTAGCTAATTCATCAATTCTCTTCATCATAAGATCAGCTGATAACTGTACAATGTTCATCAATGACAACTTCCTAGATACAGAAGTAGTCCGTACCTATCTGCAACAAAACCTGGGCAACATTTAAGCTCGGGATGATGTGTGGTGTGAATGCTACTCACCATTTAAGAGCTAATCAATGACCATCTTCAATTTGTACAAATTTGTGGAAATTTTGAAATGTAAATTTATATCCTGCAGGAATTTCATTTAGACTTAACGGATGAGGAAACAAAAAAGACATTTTGGACTTGACTTCAATCCCAAAATTTGAGATTGAGAGGGAGCCTTTAAGAGCGCAGAAACTATGAAAGCAGAAATTGCCACAGTGATTGCACTTTTTCTTTTAAAATAAAGGGCAACATCTTCCAGAGTCTCATTAGTATCACAGGATGACAAGGAAGCATCTTCTTTTGAATTGCAGCACCTTTCAAACCTGTAACCTTTCCCATCTTGAATCACAAGGGGGACACATGTGGACACTACCATCTCTAACATATGTTCCAAGCCACACACATTCTGACTTGCAATTATATTGTCATTCCTTTACTGTTGCTGAGTCAGAATCCTGAAGCTCCCCGTTAACTGTAGTGTGAGTGCAGCTCCAACAAATTCAATCAGTAATTCAAGCAAGCAGCTCACTACCAGCTTCTCAAGAGCAATTGGAGATCGGCAATAAAAACTCACTTTGCCAGCAATGACCAAATATCTTGAATCAAAAATAAATTCACCTCCAATCAGTTCACGATGAATTAGCACAAAGTTCATATACAACAGATATTTTCAAAGGGAATGCTATGAAAAGTAGTTGTGTTAACACTGCCTTTGATTATTGATTTACATTGTTATGAACACAACGGACTATTTTACTCCACCTATTTCTTATATTTCCATATTCACTGCACATCACCTCCTTGTTATAAATTGCTGACTGCTTTTCACATCCACATCAATGTGTCATTTAGACAAAATCAGGTCCAGTGTAGCACCAGCTTACACACCAAATTTAACCATTCACTGAATTCCTAACTTGAGCGCAATGCCTTTATGTATATCTTTCACATTTCTGCAGGCATTGAACTGTTCATGCACTATTACTAGATGCCTAGAATACCTTGTACTTCACATAACCTATTTATATTGCTTTATAGACGCCTCACAACTTTCCCATCTACCTTTGTATCATCAGTAAATGTGGCCAGCATTCACTTAGTCCCTTATTCCAAGATTGCAAATAGTTGAGGCTCGAACAATGATCCCTGTGGCACTCTATTAGCTACACTTTTTGAACCTAAAAATTACCCTTTATTTCAACTCTTTGTTTTGTGTTAGGTAGCCAATCCTTGCTAAAATATTATGCCCAACCATGAGTCCTTACCTTGCACAGTAAGCTTTTAAGTGGCATATTATCAAACGTCAATCACGAGGAAAGCATTGTTAGGCCTAGGTAATTAAGTGGATTAAATGTTAGTAGTGAAGGTTTAGGGACAGTAATTATAGGATTACCCATTACAAGGTTTAGATAATTTATGTAAAATTGCAGAAACAATTACAATGCAAGAATAATACATTGGCTTGTGTAGAGTCAAGGTACATTACCATGAAAGGAATAGGTTGAGGAAACAAATCCAGAGGTTCAGAGCTCAATTTAACTATATTTAGTTAACATAAGCTATCAACTAAACAGCCTATAATTTAATGAGTTGCTTTCATGGCTGCAAAATAATTAAATACCATTCAAATTATTTATTTTTACTGTTATCAAAAATTTCACAAAGTTAAAGTGTTCTGCTAAGATTGCACTCTTTTCTAGGTGACAAATGAGATATAAGGCAAGCTGAATCAGAAAAAGAATGCACAGATGGATGTCAAGGGATAATACAATTCAGATCCAGGTTCAACATGGAAGGTTCAGAGCAGGCAGTGAAAAAATGAATAAGAGGAGCAAGGGTATGAAGAAACTGGCAGCTAAAAAGTGGAATGTAGAAGCATCTATAGGCATATATATATAAATAGAAAAAGCATGGTAAAATAGGAGTAGGGTTGATTTTGGATCCAAAAGGGAATTACCCAAAGAAACAGGAGGCATAGCTGAGGTTCTAAATGACTTCTCTGCTCTGGTTTTACCAAGAAAGAATACGCTGCTCAAGTAATAGCGAAAGAGGAAATTATTGAGATACATCATGGACTAAAATTGGATAAAACTGAGATATTCAATAAGCTGGCTTCACTTAAAGCTGATCAGTCACCAGGATTGGATGAGAGGTTTCCAAGAATACTGAGGTAGGAAACTGTGGAGGCACTGGATATCATTTCCTAGTCTTCCTTAGAATCAGGATTGGTGCCAGAAGACCGAAGAATTGCAAATGTTTACAGTCTTCTTGCAGCAAAATAACCACAGTAACTATAGATCCTAGCAGCTGGGAAAGCTTTCAGGAACTATAATTTAGAACAGAATTAATAGTGAATAGACATAGGCAAGTGCAGATTAATTAAGGGGCGTATGGATTTAGTGCTTTCCTAATGTATTTAAGCTTTTTGATGAGGTACAGAAGATGAATGGAGGTTATGCAGTTGATGTGGTGAACAAGGACTTCTACAAAGCATGTGCTGAAATGTCACAACAGGTATACGCACGAAGTTGAAGCTCATGGAAAAATTGGGACAGTAGCAGTATAAATACAAAATTTTCTAATTTACAGCAAATAAAGAATAGCGATGAATGATCAAGAACTCAGAAATAGGAGCAGAAGCCAATCATTTCAGCCCTCGAGCCTGCTCTGCCATTCAACCAGATCACAGCTGATCTCCTTTCTCAATGTCATATTCCTGTATAGCCTACAGGATGGTTGCAAGGCAGGTTGAGAGAGTGTAATTAATAAAGTATATGGATTTCTGGGTTTTACAGAGTGCAGACGCAACTAAATTTTGATAAGCCGTGCATAAAACACTGTCTTACCCTTGACTATAGTACATGGGCATAACAATTTGCTCAGTACATTACGGAGGGTGCTGTAAGGATTCATCTGAATGAATCTAGGGGATGAGGAACTTCAGTTATGTACAAAAATTGGAGAAAAAAGAGGAGATTTAATATTGGTTTTCAAAATCACGAGAAGTCTCGCAGTGCAAGATGGGGATAAAAACTCAGCAGGATTCAGAACCAGAGAACACAGATTTATGGTGATTAACGAAAGATGCAATGATGACAGGAGGAAAACCAGTTTGTATTCCGCAAGTAGTTAGGATAGGTTGATCCCTGGTTAGTTCCTCAACGTAGTCCTAGGAAACTGTCCGAAATATGATCTGTGAATTTGTTCTTAAGACTACTTTGCCAATTTGGTATGTCCAAGCCACATGTATTCAGATAAAGAACCTGCAATTTAGACATTTTTTTAAAAAAAAACATTTTCTCACCTCTGATCTTTTTGTCTAATGCATTCTTGTATTTGTCAACTCTGTTCCATACTATCACATGCTGGTTATTAGGACCCATACTGCTACCCTTCGCAATGCCTTTGTTTCTCTTTAACCTTTTCAATCTATTTACAGCTTTGATAACATGGTTTAAGACTGCTCCAATCACTGCTCATGTGAAGCTCGACCCAAAGATACAATTTCCTCTTCACTAGTACAAGTGTGAATGGCTCATGAACTGAAATCCATTTTGAGCATACTAATTCTTGAGCCACACGCTCAACTCTACGAACATTTGACCTTACACCAATTTGCTCAGTGTTCAAGTAGCAATTCAAAGATTATTGTCTTTTGGTCGACCTTTAATGTGGCCCTTAGCTATTCTTATTTCTTCAACAGAAACTTTCTTTGTCCTACCAAAGTTGTGAGCATCTATGTGATCCTTAACAACTGGATCTTTCTTTGACCGTTCCAACTCCCTTTCCAGCTATCAACTGTTTGATAACAGTCTCTGGGGTTCTCTTTCCTAGCTACAGAAAACAACAAAATATTTTTTCTAACTATACTACTAACTTGTCTTACAGAATCATAGAGTTGTACAACACGGAAACAGACTCTTCAGCCCAAATCTTCCATGCCGACCAGATATCCTAAGTTAATCTAGTCCAATTTACCAGCATTTGGCCCATATCCCATTAAACTCTTTCTATTCATACACCCATCCAGGGCCTTTGAAATGCTGTAATTGTACCAGACTCCAACATTTCTTCTGGCAGCTCATTCCATACACACACTGCCCACTGCATGAAAAAATTGCCCCTCAGGTCCCTTTTAAATTTTTCCATTCTCACCTCAAACCTATATCCTCTAGTTTTGGACTCCCCAACCTGGGAAAAACACCTTGGCTATTCACCATATCCATGCTGCCATGGATAAATCCATGATTGTATAAACCTCTATAAGGTCAGCCCTCAGCCTGATGCTCTAGGGAAAATAGCCCCAGCCTATTCAGCCTCTCCCTATAGCTCAAACCCTCCAATCCTGGTAACATCCTTGTAAATCTTTTCTGAACCCTTGCAAGTTTCAAAACATCTTTCCTACAGCAGGGAGACCAGAACTGAATGCAGTACTCCAAAAATGGCCTAACCAATGTCCTGTACAGCTGCAACATGACATCCCAACTCGTTTACTCAATGTGTGCTGACCAATAAAGGCAAGCATACCAAATGCCTTCTTCACTACCCTGTTTACCTGTGACTCCACTTTCAAGGTACCGTAAACCTGCACCCCAAAGATCTCTATGTTCAGCAACACTCCCCAGGACCTTACCATTAAGTGTCTAAGGTATAGCAGGAACTGCCGATGCTGGAGTCTGAGATAACAAGGTGTGGAGCTGGATGAACACAGCACACCAGGCAGCATCAGAGGAGCAGGAGAGCTGACGTTTCGGGTCTGGACCATTCTTCAGAAATGGGGGAGAGGGGGGCTCTGAAATAAATAGAGAGAGGCGAGGTGGTCATAGGAGGAGGATAGTGGAGCAGATAGGTGGAGAGAGGACGGACAGGTCAAGGAGGCTCTTGGAATGAGGTTGGGGGTGGGGAGATTTTGAAGCTTGTAAAGTCGACATTGAGACCATTAGGTTGTAGGGTTCCAAGGCAGAATGTGAGGTGCTGTTCCTCCAGTTTTCGGGTGGCATCGTTGTGACACTGGAGGCGGCCCAGGATGGACATGTTGATCAGGCAGTGGGAGGGGGAGTTGAAGTGGTTCGCGACTGGGAGGTGTTGTCGTTTGTCGTGAACCGAGCGTGGATGCTTCACAAAGCGGTCCCCAAGCCTGCGCTTGGTCTCCCCAATGTAGAGGAGGCCACATCGGGAACAGTGGACATAATATACCACATTAGCGGATGTGCAGGTGAACATCGTTTAATGTGGAAGGTTTTCTTAGGGCCTGGGATGGAGGGGAGGGGGGAGGTGTAGGGGCAGGTACAGCACCTCCTGAGGTTGCAGGGAAAGGTGCCGGGGGTGGCAGGGCTGGTGGGGAGTGTGGAGCGGACAAGGGAGTCGCGGAGAGACTGGTCCCTCTAGCAGGCAGATAAGGGTGGGGAGGGAAATATATCCTTCGTAGTGGGGTCAGATTGCAGGTGGCGGAAGTGGCCTCCATCCCAGGCACCAAGAAAACCTTCCACATTAAACAGATGTTCACCTGCACATCCGCTAATGTGGTCTATTGTGTCCGCTGTTCCCGATGTGGCCTCCTCTACATCGGGGAGACCAAGCGGAGGCTCGGAGACCACTTTGTGGAGCACCTACGTTCCGTTTGCGACAAACGACAACACGTCCCAGTTGCGAAGCACTTCAATTCCCCCTCCCACTCCCTGAACGACATGTCCATCCTGGGCCTCCTCCAGTATCACAACAATGCCACCCGAAAACTGGAGGAACTGCACCTCACATTCTGCCTTAGATCCCTACAACCTAATGGTCTCAATGTCGACTTTACGAGCTTCAAAATCTCCCCATCCCCAACCTCATCCCAAGACCAGCGCCCCCTCCCGTCCCTGCCTCCTTGACCTGTCTGTCTGCTCTCCCACCTATCTGCTCCTCCCACCTCACTGACCAACCCCCACTTCCTACTTACATTCATCTACTAGCTTCATCCCCGCCTCCTTGACCTGTCTGTCTTCCCTCCCATCTACCTGCCCCTCCCTTCTCACTGACCAATCCCTATCCCAACTCCCTGCCTACACTTTCCTTTACTAGCTTCATCCCCACATCCTTGACCTGTCCGTCCTCCTTCTACCTATTTGCTCCACTATCCACCTTCTATCACTGCCTACCCCTCTCTCTATTTATTTCAGAGACCCCTTCCCCTCCCCCATTTCTGAAGAAGGGTCCAGACCCGAAATGTCAACTTTCCTGCTCCTTTGATGCTGCCTGGCCTGCTGTGTTCATCCAGCTCCACATCTTGTTATCATTACGTGTCTAAGCCTTGCCCTGATTTGCCTTATTAAAATACAACACCTCACATTTATCTAAATTAAGCTCCATCTGCCACTCCTCGGCCCATCGGGCCATCTGATCAGGGTCCCATTGTACTCTGACATAACCTTCTTCACTGTCCATGAAACCACCAATTTTGGTGTCGTCTGAAAACTTACTATATTCACATCCAAATAACTTATATCAATGACAAAAAGCAGTGGACCCAGCATCAATCCTTGTGGTACACTGCCGGTCACAGGCCTCCAGTCCCAAAAACAACTCTCCACCACCACCCTCCGTCTCCTACCTTCTAGCCAATTTTGCATCTAAATGGCTAGCTCTCCCTGGATTCCATGTGATCTAACTTTGGTAATCAGTCTATCCATTCGGAAGCTTGTTGAATGCCTTGCTGAAGTCCATACGGACAATGTTCACCACTCTGCCTTCATCAATCTTCTTCATCACTTCTTCAAAAAACTCAATCAAGTTAGTGAGACATGATGTTTGAAATAAAGTTCCTTGAGTTGCAGATATTAACTATGGATGTGGTTCTTTTGGACCACAGTGACAGTCAACCAGCTCTACATGCTACAGATGCAATATTTCATGTGCCTTGCCATCATATAATTAACTAAATTGGGCTTTCAAATGTGGGTATCATTCAATCATCTTTATAGTCAAAGCTGAGACAAAGATTTTTAATCAATAAGGGAATTGAAAATTATGGGGATAGGGCAGGGAATTAGTGTTGAGAATCAACAGGTCAACCATTGTCTCGCTGAATGGCAGAGCAGACTTGGAGTGAATGATTACCAAGGTTAGATCACATGGAATCCAGGGAGAGCTAGCCATTTGGATGCAAAATTGGCTGGAAGGTAGGAGACGGAGGGTGGTGGTGGAGGGTTGTTTTTGGGACTGGAGTTTTAAACTTGAAGGAATACAGCCCAAGTTTGTATAATCTCTCTTTGTAATTTAACCACTGGAGTTCAGGCATCATCTCTCTCTTTAGATAACTGAGAGTGGAAAACAGTAAGGGACACAAGTCTACCTCTGACAAGATTGTTGAAGTATTATCTTAATTGGTGTAAGACACAAGCAGCAGGAAACAATGCTTTATGTGGTCCAGCCAAATGTGACAATTGCCAGACTATCATAATATTCAAGGCTGAGTTCTTTGAACTTAAAGAAGCAAAGATGAAAGCTGCACCAGGGTTTTAGTCAATGAATGAGAGATTAATAATTTTATTGGGAAATAATGCATGCAAAGTGAAAGTGAGCATGTGTTTGATAATTTTCAATATAATGCAAATACTCTAAGTTGAACAATAACAATCACATTTGTCTGAATGTCAGCACATCTTAGCAAATCAATTGTGTCTACTGTAAAGGCATCAGTGCATCCAAATTCTAGATGAGTTATAATAGTATCAGCCTACTGAGAAGCATGAATTACTAGCCAAATTCAAGCTCTCCAGTCCATATCATTCTCCTATCTGTAATAAAGACACATGCAAAAAGGTTTCGCGTGTACTTGTTCACAAATCTGTAGCATTTCCAATGTCATAACATTTTTCGTGATGAACCCTCAGCTAATATACTATCACATTTTTAGATATGAAAACTAGTTAGAGGTTTGATGGATGAAGTAGATTGATGTGAATGACTTCACAGATCTGCAACCATGCTCTGAACTCCTAACCCCACAACCACCTCTTCCC